>NW_027553763.1:0-31198 GCF_045843805.1 Urocitellus parryii
AGGAACTCTAAATCAAACACGGTTTGTGCTAGCTCTTTGAAACTTGGCACAATAATGTAGTTCTAAGTTCTATGCTATGGTTTGTGTACTCTGGAAGTAGCCCCAAGCAGAGACTGACGAGAATCTCTTTCATTGAAAGGGGTTGCCAAGCTTCCAAAATCTACGAGTTTCCGGAAATCTCAGCAAACATTTTTTCACCCCATATTGATGATACTTCTATTTAATGATCAGTACACAAATCCCACTATGCTCACCAAATTTCGTTCTTCTCGGTTAATCCGTTGCTTTGCAGTAAACGTTTTCATGTTTAGGTTTCACTCTGATTTCTCCTATATGGATACATGCAGTTGGAACTCTAAATCAAACACGGTTTGTGCTACCTCTTTGAAACTTGGCACAATGATATAGTTCCAAGTTGTATCGCTATGGTTTGAGTCTTATGGAAGTATCCCCAAGCAGAGACTGACGAGAATCACTTTCATTGAAAGGGGTTGCCAAGCTTCCAATAAACTATGAGATTCCTGAAATCTCAGCAAACATTTTTCACCCCATATTGATGATACTTCCATTTAATGATCAGTACACCAATCCCCCTATGCTCACCAAATTTCGTTCTTCTCAGTTAAACCGTTGCTTTGCAGTAAACGTTTTCATGTTTAGGTTTCACTCTGATTTCTCCTATATGGATACATGCAGTTGGAACTCTAAATCAAACACGGTTTGTGCTAGCTCTTTGAAACTTGGCACAATAATGTAGTTCCAAGTTCTATGGCTATGGTTTGTGTCCAAAGGAAGTAGCCCCAAGCGGAGACTGATGAGAATCACTTTCATTGAAACGGGTTGCCAAGCTTCCAAAAAACTACGAGTTTCCTGAAATCTCAGCAAACATTTTTTCTCCAAATCTTGATGATACTTGCAGGTAAGGATCAATTCACCAGTCCCACTTGGCTGACCAAATTTCGTTCTTCTAGGTTAAACCGTTCCTTTGCAGTAACCGTTTTCATGTTTAGGTTTCACTCTGTTTTCTCCTATATGGATACATGTAGTTGGAACTCTAAATCAAACACGGTTTGTGCTAGCTCTTTGAAACTTGGCACAATAATATTGTTCTGAGTTCTATGGCTATGGTTTGTGTCCTCTGGAAGTAGCCCCAAGCAGAGACTGATGAGAATCACTTTCATTGAAAGGGGTTGCCAAGCTTCCAAAAAACTACGTGTTTCCGGAAATCTCAGCAAACATTTTTTCACCCCATATTGATGATACTTCCATTTAATGATCAGTACACCAATCCCACTATGCTCACCAAATTTCGTTCTTCTCGGTTAAACCGTTGCTTTGCAGTAAACGTTTTCATGTTTAGGTTTCACTCTGTTTTCTCCTATATGGATACATGTAGTTGGAACTCTAAATCAAACATGGTTTGTGCTAGCTCTTTGAAACTTGGCACAATGATGTAGTTCCAAGTTGTATCGCTATGGTTTGAGTCCTATGGAAGTATCCCCAAGCAGAGACTGACGAGAATCACTTTCATTGAAAGGGGTTGCCAAGCTTCGAAAAAACTATGAGTTTCCGGAAATCTCAGCAAACATTTTTTCAACCCATGTTGATGATACTTCCATTTAATGATCAGTACACCAATCCCACTATGCTCTCCAAATTTCGTTCTTCTCGGTTAAACCGTTGCTTTGCAGTAAACGTTTTCATGTTTAGGTTTCACTCTGATTTCTCCTATATGGATACATGCAGTTGGAACTCTAAATCAAACACGGTTTGTGCTAGCTCTTTGAAACTTGGCACAATGATGTAGTTCCAAGTTGTATCGCTATGGTTTGTGTCCTATGGACGTAGCCCCAAGCAGAGACTCACGAGAATCAGTTTCATTGAAAGGGGTGGCCAAGCTTCCAAAAACTACGAGTTTCCGGAAATCTCAGCAAACATTTTTTCACCCCATATTGATGATACTTCCATTTAATGATCAGTACACCAATCCCGCTATGCTCACCAAATTTCGTTCCTCTCAGTTAAACCGTTGCTTTGCAGTAAACGTTTTCATGTTTAGGTTTCACTCTGATTTCTCCTATATGGATACATGCAGTTGGAACTCTAAATCAAACATGGTTTGTGCTACCTCTTTGAAACTTGGCACAATGATATAGTTCCAAGTTGTATCGCTATGGTTTGTGTCCTATGGAAGTAGCCCCAAGCAGAGACTGATGAGAATCACTTTCATTGAAACGGGTTGCCAAGCTTCCAAAAAACTACGAGTTTCCTGAAATCTCAGCAAACATTTTTTCTCCCAATCTTGATGATACTTGCAGGTAAGGATCAATTCACCAGTCCCACTTGGCTGACCAAATTCGTTCTTCTAGGTTAAACCGTTCCTTTGCAGTAACCGTTTTCATGTTTAGGTTTCACTCTGTTTTCTCCTATATGGATACATGTAGTTGGAACTCTAAATCAAACACGGTTTGTGCTAGCTCTTTGAAACTTGGCACAATAATATTGTTCTGAGTTCTATGGCTATGGTTTGTGTCCTCTGGAAGTAGCCCCAAGCAGAGACTGACGAGAATCACATTCATTGAAAGGGGTTGCCAAAGCTTCCAAAAAACTACGAGTTTCCGGAAATCTCAGCAAACATTTTTTCACCCCATATTGATGATACTTCCATTTAATGATCAGTACACCAATCCCACTATGCTCACCAAATTTCGTTCTTCTCGGTTAAACCGTTGCTTTGCAGTAAACGTTTTCATGTTTAGATTTCACTCTGATTCTCCTATATGGATACATGCAGTAGGAACTCTAAATCAAACACGGTTTGTGCTAGCTCTTTGAAACTTGGCACAATGATGTAGTTCCAAGATGTATCGCTATGGTTTGTGTCCTATGGAAGTATCCCCAAGCAGAGACTGACGAGAATCACTTTCATTGAAAGGGGTTGCCAAGCTTCCAAAAACTACGTGTTTCCGGAAATCTCAGCAAACATTTTTTCACCCCATATTGATGATACTTCCATTTAATGATCAGTACACCAATCCCACTATGCTCACCAAATTTCGTTCTTCTCGGTTAAACCGTTGCTTTGCAGTAAACGTTTTCATGTTTAGGTTTCACTCTGTTTTCTCCTATATGGATACATGTAGTTGGAACTCTAAATCAAACATGGTTTGTGCTAGCTCTTTGAAACTTGGCACAATGATGTAGTTCCAAGTTGTATCGCTATGGTTTGAGTCCTATGGAAGTATCCCCAAGCAGAGACTGACGAGAATCACTTTCATTGAAAGGGGTTGCCAAGCTTCGAAAAACTATGAGTTTCCGGGAAATCTCAGCAAACATTTTTTCAACCCATGTTGATGATACTTCCATTTAATGATCAGTACACCAATCCCACTATGCTCACCAAATTTCGTTCTTCTCGGTTAAACCGTTGCTTTGCAGTAAACGTTTTCATGTTTAGGTTTCACTCTGATTTCTCCTATATGGATACATGCAGTTGGAACTCTAAATCAAACACGGTTTGTGCTAGCTCTTTGAAACTTGGCACAATGATGTAGTTCCAAGTTGTATCGCTATGGTTTGTGTCCTATGGACGTAGCCCCAAGCAGAGACTCACGAGAATCAGTTTCATTGAAAGGGTTGCCAAGCTTCCAAAAAACTACGAGTTTCCGGAAATCTCAGCAAACATTTTTTCACCCCATATTGATGATACTTCCATTTAATGATCAGTACACCAATCCCCCTATGCTCACCAAATTTCGTTCCTCTCAGTTAAACCGTTGCTTTGCAGTAAACGTTTTCATGTTTAGGTTCACTCTGATTTCTCCTATATGGATACATGCAGTTGGAACTCTAAATCAAACATGGTTTGTGCTACCTCTTTGAAACTTGGCACAATGATATAGTTCCAAGTTGTATCGCTATGGTTTGTGTCCTATGGAAGTAGCCCAAGCAGAGACTGATGAGAATCACTTTCATTGAAACGGGTTGCCAAGCTTCCAAAAAACTACGAGTTTCCTGAAATCTCAGCAAACATTTTTTCTCCCAATCTTGATGATACTTGCAGGTAAGGATCAATTCACCAGTCCACTTGGCTGACCAAATTTCGTTCTTCTAGGTTAAACCGTTCCTTTGCAGTAACCGTTTTCATGTTTAGGTTTCACTCTGTTTTCTCCTATATGGATACATGTAGTTGGAACTCTAAATCAAACACGGTTTGTGCTAACTCTTTGAAACTTGGCACAATAATGTAGTTCCAAGTTCTATGGCTATGGTTTGTGTCCTATGGAAGTAGCCCCAAGCAGAGACTGATGAGAATCACTTTCATTCAAAGGGGTTGCCAAGCTAACAAAAAAATACGACTTTCCGGAAATCTCAGCAAACATTTTTTCACCCAATCTTGATGATACTTGCAGGTAATGATCAGTACACCAGTCCCACTTGGCTCACCATATTTCGTTCTTCTAGGTTGAACCGTTCCTTTGCAGTAACCGTTTTCATGTTTAGGTTTCACTCTGTTTTCTCCTATATGGATACATATAGTTCGAAATCTAAATCAAACACGGTTTGTGCTAGCTCTTTGAAACTTGGCACAATAATGTAGTTCCAAGTTCTATGGCTATGGTTTGTGTCCTCTGGAAGTAGCCCCAAGCAGAGAATGATGAGAATCACTTTCATTGAAACGGGTTGCCAAGCTTCCAAGAACTACGAGTTTCCTGAAATCTCAGCAAACATTTTTTCTCCCAATCTTGATGATACTTGCAGGTAAGGATCAATTCACCAGTCCCACTTGGCTGACCAAATTTCGTTCTTCTAGGTTAAACCGTTCCTTTGCAGTAGCCGTTTTCATGTTTAGGTTTCAATCTGTTTTTCTCCGATATGGATACATGTATTTAGAACTCTAAATCAAACACGGTTTGTGCTAGCTCTTTGAAACTTGGCACAATAATGTAGTTCTAAGTTCTATGGCTATGGTTTGTGTCCTCTGTAAGTTGCCCCAAGCAGAGACTGACGAGAATCACTTTCATTGAAAGGGGTTGCCAAGCTTCCAAAAAACTACGAGTTTCCGGAAATCTCAGCAAACATTTTTTCACCCAATCTTGATGATACAGCCATTTAATGATCAGTACACCAATCCCACTTGGCTCACCAAATTTCGTTCTTCTAGGTTAAACCGTTCCTTTGCAGGAACCATTTTCATATTTAGGTTTCACTCTGTTTTCTCCTATATGGATACATGTAGTTGGAACTCTAAATCAAACACGGTTTGTGCTAGCTCTTGGAAACTTGGCACTATAGTGTAGTTCCAAGTACTATGGTTATGGTTTGTGTCCTATGGAAGTATCCCCAAGCAGAGACTGACGAGAATCACTTTCATTGAAAGGGGTTACCAAGCTTCCAAAAAACTACGAGTTTCCTGAAATCTCAGCAAACATTTTTTCACCCAATCTTGATGATACTTGCAGGTAATGATCAGTACACCAGTCCCACTTCGCTGACCAAGTTTCGTTCTTCTAGGTTAAACCGTTCCTTTGCAGTAACCGTTTTCATGTTTAGGTTTCACTCTGTTTTCTCCTATATGGATACATATAGTTATAACTCTAAATCAAACAAGGTTTTTACTAGCTCTTTGAAACTTGGCACAATAATGTAGTTCCAAGTTCTATGGCTATCGTTTGTGTCCTATGGAAGTAGCCCCAAGCAGAGACTGACGAGAATCACTTTCATTGAAAGAGGTTGCCAAGCTTCCAAAAAATGCGAGTTTCCGGAAATCTCAGCAAACATTTTTTCACCAAATCGTGATGATACTTGCAGGTAATGATCAGTACACCAATCCCACTTGGCTCACCAAATTTCGTTCTTCTAGGTTAAACCGTTCCTTTGCAGTAACCGTTTTCATGTTTAGGTTTCACTGTTTTCTCCTATATGGATACATGTATTTGGAACTCTAAATCAAACACGGTTTGTGCTAGCTCTTTGAAACTTGGCACAATAATGTAGTTCCAAGTTCTATGGCTATGGTTTGTGTCCTATGGAAGTAGCCCCAAGCAGAGACTGACGAGAATCACTTTCATTGAAAGGGATGCCAAGCTTCCAAAAAACTACGAGTTTCCTGAAATCTCAGCAAACATTTTTTCACCCAATCTTGATGATACTTGCAGGTAATGATCAGTACACCAGTCCCAGTTGGCTCACCAAATTTCGTTCTTCTAGGTTAAACAGTTCCTTTGCAGTAACCGTTTTCATGTTTAGGTTTCACTCTGTTTTCTCCTATATGGATACATGTAGTTGGAACTCTAAATCAAACACGGTTTGTGCTAGCTCTTTGAAACTTGGCACAATAATGTAGTTCCAAGTTCTATGGCTATGGTTTGTGTCCTATGGAAGTATCCCCAAGCAGAGACTGACGAGAATCACTTTCATTGAAAGGGGTTGCCAAGCTTCCAAAAAACTACGAGTTTCCGGAAATCTCAGCAAACAATTTTTCATCCAATCTTGATGATACTTGCAGGTAATGATCAGTACACCAGTCCCACTTGGCTCACCAAATTTCGTTCTTCTAGGTTAAACCGTTCCTTTGCAGTAACCGTTTTCATGTTTAGGTTTCACTCTGTTTTCTCCTATATGGATACATCCAGTTGGAACTCTAAATCAAACATGTTTTGTGCTAGCTCTTTGAAACTTGGCACAATAATGTAGTTCCAAGTTCTATCGCGATGGTTTGTGTCCTATTGAAGTAGCCCCTAGCAGAGACTGACGAGAATCACTTTCATTGAAAGGGGTTGCCAAGCTTCCAAAAAACTACGAGTTTCCTGAAATCTCAGCAAACATTTCTTCATCCAATCTTGATGTTACATCCATTTAATGATCATTACACCAATCCCACTTGGCTCACCAAATTTCGTTCTTCTAGGTTAAACTGTTCCTTTGCAGTAACCGTTTTCATGTTTAGGTTTCACTCTGTTTTCTCCTATATGGATACATGTAGTTGTAACTCTAAATCAAACACGGTTTGTGCTAGCTCTTTTAAACTTGGCACAGTAATGTAGTTCTTGGTTCTATGGCTATGGTTTGTGTCCTATGGAAGTAGCCCCAAGCAGAGACTGACGAGAATCACTTTCATTGAAAGGGGTTGCCAAGCTTCCAAAAAACTATGATTTTCCTGAAATCTCAGCAAACATTTTTTCACCCCATATTGATGATACTTCCATTTAATGATCAGTACACCAATCCCACTATGCTCACCAAATTTCGTTCTTCTCGTTTAAACCGTTGCTTTGCAGTAAACGTTTTCATGTTTAGGTTTCACTCTGATTTCTCCTATATGGATACATGCAGTTGGAACTCTAAATCAAACACGGTTTGTGCTAGCTCTTTGAAACTTGGCACAATAATGTAGTTCCAAGTTCTATGGCTATGGTTTGTGTCCAAAGGAAGTAGCCCCAAGCAGAGACTGATGAGAATCACTTTCATTGAAACGGGTTGCCAAGCTTCCAAAAAACTACGAGTTTCCTGAAATCTCAGCAAATATTTTTTCTCCCAATCTTGATGATACTTGCAGGTAAGGATCAATTCACCAGTCCCACTTGGCTGACCAAATTTCGTTCTTCTAGGTTAAACCGTTCCTTTGCAGTAACCGTTTTCATGTTTAGGTTTCACTCTGTTTTCTCCTATATGGATACATGTAGTTGGAACTCTAAATCAAACACGGCTTGTGCTAGCTCTTTGAAACTTGGCAAAATAATGTAGTTCCAAGTTCTATGGCTATGGTTTGTGTCCTATGGAAGTAGCCCCAAGCAGAGACTGATGAGAATCACCTTCATTCAAAGGGGTTGCAAGCTACCAAAAAACTACGAGTTTCCTGAAATCTCAGCAAAACATTTTTTCACCCAATCTTGATGATACTTCCATTTAATGATCAGTACACCAATGCCACTATGGTCACCAAATTTCGTTCTTCTCGGTTAAACCGTTCTTTGCAGTAACCGTTTCCATGTTTAGGTTTCACTCTGTTTTCTCCTATATGGATACATGTATTTGGAACTCTAAATCAAACACGGTTTGTGCTAGCTATTTGAAACTTGGCACAATAATGTAGTTCCAAGTTCTATGGCTATGGTTTGTGTCCTATGGAAGTAGCCCCAAGCAGAGACTGACGAGAATCACTTTCATTGAAAGGGGTTGCCAAGCTTCCAAAAAACTACGAGTTTCCTGAATTCTCACCAAACATTTTTTCACCCAATCCTGATGATACTTGCAGGTAATGATCACTACAGCAGTCCCACTTGGCTCACCAAATTTCGTTCTTCTAGGTTAATCCGTGCCTTTGCAGTAACCGTTTTCATGTTTAGGTTTCACTCTGATTTCTCCTATATGGATACATGCAGTTGGAACTCTAAATCAAACACGGTTTGTGCTACCTCTTTGAAACTTGGCACAATGATATAGTTCCAAGTTGTATCGCTATGGTTGGTGTCTTATGGAAGTATCCCCAAGCAGAGACTGACGAGAATCACTTTCATTCAAAGGGGTTGCCAAGCTTTCCAATAAACTATGAGTTTCCTGAAATCTCAGCAAACATTTTTTCACCCCATATTGATGATACTTCCATTTAATGATCAGTACACCAATCCCCCTATGCTCACCAAATTTCGTTCTTCTCAGTTAAACCGTTGCTTTGCAGTAAACGTTTTCATGTTTAGGTTTCACTCTGATTTCTCCTATATGGATACATTCAGTTGGAACTCTAAATCAAACACGGTTTGTGCTAGCTCTTTGAAACTTGGCACAATAATGTAGTTCCAAGTTCTATGGCTATGGTTTGTGTCCAAAGGAAGTAGCCCCAAGCAGAGACTGATGAGAATCACTTTCATTGAAACGGGTTGCCAAGCTTCCAAAAAACTACGAGTTTCCTGAAATCTCAGCAAACATTTTTTCTCCCAATCTTGATGATACTTGCAGGTAAGGATCAATTCACCAGTCCAACTTGGCTGACCAAATTTCGTTCTTCTAGGTTTAAACCGTTCCTTTGCAGTAACCGTTTTCATGTTTAGGTTTCACTCTGTTTTCTCCTATATGGATACATGTAGTTGGAACTCTAAATCAAACACGGTTTGTGCTAGCTCTTTGAAACTTGGCACAATAATGTTGTTCTGAGTTCTATGGCTATGGTTTGTGTCCTCTGGAAGTAGCCCCAAGCAGAGACTGACGAGAATCACTTTCATTGAAAGGGGTTGCCAAGCTTCCAAAAAACTACGAGTTTCGGAATCTCAGCAAACATTTTTTCACCCCATATTGATGATACTTCCATTTAATGATCAGTACACCAATCCCACTATGCTCACCAAATTTCGTTCTTCTCGGTTAAACCGTTGCTTTGCAGTAAACGTTTTCATGTTTAGGTTTCACTCTGTTTTCTCCTATATGGATATATGTAGTTGGAACTCTAAATCAAACATGGTTTGTGCTAGCTCTTTGAAACTTGGCACAATGATGTAGTTCCAAGTTGTATCGGTATGGTTTGTGTCCTATGGAAGTATCCCCAAGCAGAGACTGACGAGAATCACTTTCATTGAAAGGGGTTGCAAAGCTTCCAAAAAACTACGTGTTTCCGGAAATCTCAGCAAACATTTTTTCACCCCACATTGATGATACTTCCATTTAATGATCAGTACACCAATCCCCCTATGCTCACCAAATTTCGTTCTTCTCGGTTAAACCGTTGCTTTGCAGTAAACGTTTTCATGTTTAGGTTTCACTCTGATTTCTCCTATATGGATACATGCAGTTGGAACTCTAAATCAAACACGGTTTGTGCTAGCTCTTTGAAACTTGGCACAATAATGTAGTTCTAAGTTCTATGGCTATGGTTTGTGTCCTCTGGAAGTAGCACCAAGCAGAGACTGACGAGAATCACTTTCATTGAAAGGGCTTGCCAAGCTTCCAAAATCTACGAGTTTCCGGAAATCTCAGCAAACATTTTTTCACCCCATATTGATGATACTTCTATTTAATGATCAGTACACAAATCCCACTATGCTCACCAAATTTCGTTCTTCTCGGTTAAACCGTTGCTTTGCAGTAAACGTTTTCATGTTTAGGTTTCACTCTGATTTCTCCTATATGGATACATGCAGTTGGAACTCTAAATCAAACACGGTTTGTGCTACCTCTTTGAAACTTGGCACAATGATATAGTTCCAAGTTGTATCGCTATGGTTTGTGTCCTATGGAAGTATCCCCAAGCAGAGACTGAGGAGAATCAGTTTCATTGAAAGGGGTTGCCAAGCTTCCAATAAACTATTAGTTTCCTGAAATCTCAGCAAACATTTTTTCACCCCATATTGATGATACTTCCATTTAATGATCAGTACACCAATCCCCCTATGCTCACCAAATTTCGTTCTTCTCAGTTAAACCGTTGCTTTGCAGTAAACGTTTTCATGTTTAGGTTTCACTCTGATTTCTCCTATATGGATACATGCAGTTGGAACTCTAAATCAAACACGGTTTGTGCTAGCTCTTTGAAACTTGGCACAATAATGTAGTTCCAAGTTCTATGGCTATCGTTTGTGTCCTATGGAAGTAGCCCCAAGCAGAGACTGATGAGAATCACTTTCATTGAAACGGGTTGCCAAGCTTCCAAAAAACTACGAGTTTCCTGAAATCTCAGCAAACATTTTTTCTCCCAATCTTGATGATACTTGCAGGTAAGGATCAATTCACCAATCCCACTTGGCTGACCAAATTTCGTTCTTCTAGGTTAAACCGTTCCTTTGCAGTAACCGTTTTCATGTTCAGGTTTCACTCTGTTTTCTCCTATATGGATACATGTAGTTGGAACTCTAAATCAAACACGGTTTGTGCTAGCTCTTTGAAACTTGGCACAATAATGTAGTTCCAAGTTCTATGGCTATGGTTTGTGTCCTATGGAAGTAGCCCCAAGCAGAGACTGATGAGAATCACTTTCATTCAAAGGGGTTGCCAAGCTACCAAAAAACTACGACTTTCCGGAAATCTCAGCAAACATTTTTTCACCGAATCTTGATGATACTTGCAGGTAATGATCAGTACACCAGTCCCACTTGGCTCACCATATTTCGTTCTTCTAGGTTGAACCGTTCCTTTGCAGTAACCGTTTTCATGTTTAGGTTTCACTCTGTTTTCTCCTATATGGATACATATAGTTCGAACTCTAAATCAAACACGGTTTGTGCTAGCTCTTTGAAACTTGGCACAATAATGTAGTTCCAAGTTCTATGGCTATGGTTTGTGTCCTCTGGAAGTAGCCCCAAGCAGAGAATGATGAGTATCACTTTCATTGAAACGGGTTGCCAAGCTTCCAAAAAACTACGAGTTTCCTGAAATCTCAGCAAACATTTTTTCTCCCAATCTTGATGATACTTGCAGGTAAGGATCAATTCACCAGTCCCACTTGGCTGACCAAATTTCGTTCTTCTAGGTTAAACCGTTCCTTTGCAGTAGCCTTTTTCATGTTTAGGTTTCAATCTGTTTTCTCCGATATGGATACATGTATTTAGAACTCTAAATCAAACACGGTTTGCGCTAGCTCTTTGAAACTTGGCACAATAATGTAGTTCTAAGTTCTATGGCTATGGTTTGTGTCCTCTGTAAGTTGCCCCAAGCAGAGACTGACGAGAATCACTTTCATTGAAAGGGGTTGCCAAGCTTCCAAAAAACTACGAGTTTCTGGAAATCTCAGCAAACATTTTTTCACCCAATCTTGATGATACAGCCATTTAATGATCAGTACACCAATCCCACTTGGCTCACCAAATTTCGTTCTTCTAGGTTAAACCGTTCCTTTGCAGGAACCATTTTCATATTTAGGTTTCACTCTGTTTTCTCCTATATGGATACATGTTGTTGGAACTCTAAATCAAACACGGTTTGTGCTAGCTCTTGGAAACTTGGCACTATAGTGTAGTTCCAAGTACTATGGTTATGGTTTGTGTCCTATGGAAGTAGCCCCAAGCAGAGACTGACGAGAATCACTTTCATTGAAAGGGGTTACCAAGCTTCCAAAAAACTACGAGTTTCCTGAAATCTCAGCAAACATTTTTTCACCCAATCTTGATGATACTTGCAGGTAATGATCAGTACACCAGTCCCACTTCGCTGACCAAGTTTCGTTCTTCTAGGTTAAACCGTTCCTTTGCAGTAACCGTTTTCATGTTTAGGTTTCACTCTGTTTTCTCCTATATGGATACATATAGTTGGAACTCTAAATCAAACAAGGTTTGTACTAGCTCTTTGAAACTTGGCACAATAATATAGTTCCAAGTTCTATGGCTATCGTTTGTGTCCTATGGAAGTAGCCCCAAGCAGAGAATGACGAGAATCACTTTCATTGAAAGGGATGCCAAGCTTCCAAAAAACTACGAGTTTCCTGATTTCTCAGCAAACATTTTTTCACCCAATCTTGATGATACTTGCAGGTAATGATCAGTACACCAGTCCCACTTGGCTCACCGAATTTCGTTCTTCTAGGTTAAACAGTTCCTTTGCAGTAACCGTTTTCATGTTTAGGTTTCACTCTTTTTTTTCCTATATGGATACATGTAGTTGGAACTCTAAATCAAACACGGTTTGTGCTAGCTCTTTGAAACTTGGCACAATAATGTAGTTCCAAGTTCTATGGCTATGGTTTGTGTCCTATGGAAGTAGCCCCAAGCAGACACTAACGAGAATCACTTTCATTGAAAGGGGTTGCCAAGCTTCCAAAAAACTACGAGTTTCCTGAAATCTCAGCAAACACCTTTTAACCCAATCTTGATGATACTTCCATTTAATGATCAGTACACCAATCCCACTAGGCTCACCAAATTTCGTTTTTCTAGGTTAAACCGTTCCTTTGCAGGAACCGTTTTCATGTTTAGGTTTCACTCTGTTTACTCCTATATGGATACATGTAGTTGGAACTCGAAATCAAACACGGTTTGTGCTAGCTAATTGAAACTTGGCACAATAATGTAGTTCCAATTTCTATATCTATGGTTTGTGTCCTATGGAAGTAGCCCCAAGCAGAGACTGACGAGAATCACTTTCATTGAAAGGGTTTGCCAAGCTTTCAAAAAACTACGAGTTTCCTGAATTCTCACCAAACATGTTTTTCACCCAATCTTGATGATACTTGCAGGTAATGATCAGTATACCACTCCCACTTGGCTCACCAAATTTCGTTCTTCTAGGTTAAACCGTTCCTTTGCAGTAACCGTTTTCATGTTTAGGTTTCACTCTGTTTTCTCCTATATGGATACATGTAGTTGGAACTCTAAATCAAACACGGTTTGAGCTAGCTCTTTGAAACTTGGCAAAATAATATAGTTCGAAGTTCTATGGCTATGGTTTGTGTCCTATGGAAGTAGCCCCAAGCAGAGACTGACGAGAATCAATTTCATTGAAAGGGGTTGCCAAGTTTCCAAAAAACTACGAGTTTCCTGAAATCTCAGCAAACATTTTTTCACCCAAACTTGATGATACTTGCAGGTAATGATCAGTACAGCAGTCCCACTTGGCTCACCAAATTTCGTTCTTCTAGGTTGAACCGTTCCTTTGCAGGAACCGTTTTCATGTTTAGGTTACACTCTGTTTTCTCCCATATGGATACATGTAGTTGGAACTCTAAATCAAACACGGTTTTTAGCTAGCTCTTTGAAAATTCGCAAAATAATATAGTTCGAAGTTCTATTGCTCTGGTTTGTGTCCTATGGAAGTAGCCCCAAGCAGAGACTGACGAGAATCACTTTCATTCAAAGGGGTTGCCAAGCTTCCAAAAAAACTACGAGTTTCCTGAAATCTCAGCAAACATTTTTTCACCCCATCTTGATGATACTTGCAGGTAATATTCAGTACAGCAGTCCCACTTGGCTCACTAAATTTCGTTCTTCTAGGTTAAACCGTTCCTTTGCAGTAACCATTTTCATGTTTAGGTTTCACTCTGTTTTCTCCTATATGGATACATGTATTTGAAACTCTAAATCAAGCACGGTTTGTGCTAGCTCTTTGTAACTTGGCAAAATAATGTAGTTCCAAGTTCTATGGCTATGGTTTGTTTCCTATGGAAGTAGCCCCAAGCAGAGACTGACGAGAATCACTTTCATTGAAAGGGGTTGCCAAGCTTCCAAAAAACTACGAGTTTCCGGAAATCTCAGCAAACATTTTTTCACCAAATCGTGATGATACTTGCAGGTAATGATCAGTACACCAATCCCACTTGGCTCACCAAATTTCGTTCTTCTAGGTTAAAACGTTCCTTTGCAGTAACCATTTTCATGTTTAGGTTTCACTCTGTTTTCTCCTATATGGATACATGTTGTTGGAACTCTAAATCAAACACGGTTTGTGCTAGCTCTTTTCAACTTGGCACAATAATGTAGTTCCAAGTTCTATCGCGATGGTTTGTGTCCTATTTAAGTAGCCCCAAGCAGAGACTGACGAGAATCACTTTCATTGAAAGGGATGCCAAGCTTCCAAAAAACTACGAGTTTCCTGAAATCTCAGCAAACATTTTTTCACCGAATCTTCATGATACTTGCAGGTAATGATCAGTACAACAGTCCCACTTGGCTCACCAAATTTCGTTCTTCTAGGTTAAACCGTTCCTTTGCAGTAACCGTTTTCATGTTTAGGTTCCACTCTGTTTTCTCCTATATGGATACATGTAGTTGGAACTCTAAATCAAACACGGTTTGTGCTAGCTCTTTGAAACTTGGCAAAATAATGTAGTTCCACGTTCTATCCCTATGGTTTGTGTCCTATGGAAGTAGCCCCAAGCAGAGACTGACGAGAATCACTTTCATTGAAAGGGGTTTCCAAGCTTCCAAAAAACTATGAGTTTCCTGAAATCTTAGCAAATATTTTTTCTCCCAATCTTTATGATACTTCCATTTAATGATCAGTTCACCAATCCCATTTGGCTCACCAAATTTCGTTCTTCTAGGGAAAACCGTTCCTTTGCAGGAACCGTTTTCATGTTTAGGTTCCCCTCTGTTTTCTCCTATATGGATACATGTAGTTGGAACTCTAAATCAAACACTGTTTGAGCTAGCTCTTTGAAACTTGGCAAAATAATATAGTTCGAAGTTCTATGGCTATGGTTTGGGTCCTATGGAAGTAGCCCCAAGCAGAGACTGACGAGAATCAATTTCATTGAAAGGGGTTGCCAAGCTTCCAAAAATCTACGAGTTTCCTGAAATCTCAGCAAACATTTTTTCACCCAATCTTGATGATACTTGCAGGTAATGATCAGTACAGCAGTCCCACTTGGCTCACCAAATTTCGTTCTTCTAGGTTAAACCGTTCCTTTGCAGTAACCGTTTTCATGTTTAGGTTTCACTCTGTTTTCTCCTATATGGATACATGTATTTGGAACTCTAAATCAAACACGGTTTGTGCTAGCTCTTTGAAACTTGGCACAATAATGTAGTTCCAAGTTCTATGGCAATGGTTTGTGTCCTATGGAAGTAGCACCAAGCAGAGACTGACGAGAATCACTTTCATTGAAAGGGGTTGCCAAGCTTCCAAAAAAGTACGAGTTTCCTGAAATCTCAGCAAACATTTTTTCACCCAATCTTGATATACTTGCAGGTAATGATCAGTACACCAGTCCCACTTGGCTCACCAAATTTCGTTCTTCTAAGTTAATCCGTTCCTTTGCAGTAACCGTTTTCATGTTTAGGTTTCACCCTGTTTTTTCCTATATGGATACATGTAGTTGGAACTCTAAATCAAACACGGTTTGTGCTAGCTCTTTGAAACTTGGCACAATAATGTAGTTCCAAGTTCTATCGCGATGGTTTGTGTCCTGTAGAAGTAGCCCCAAGCAGAGACTGACGAGAATCACTTTCATTGAAAGGGGTTGCCAAACTTCCAAAAAACTACTAGTTTCCGGAAATCTCAGCAAACATTTTTTCACCCAATCTTGATGATACATCCATTTAATGATCAGTACACCAATCCCACTTGGCTCACCAAATTTCGTTCTTCTAGGTTAAACCATTCCTTTGCAGTTACAGTTTTCATGTTTAGGTTCCACTCTGTTTTCTCCTATATGGATACATGTAGTTGGAACTCTAAATCAAACACGGTTTCTGCTAGCTCTTTGAAACTTGGCACTATAATGTAGTTCCAAGTTCTATGGTTATGGTTTGTGTCCTATGGAAGTAGCCCCAAGCAGAGACTGACGAGAATCACTTTCATTGAAAGGGGTTGCCAAGCTTCCAAAAAACTACGAGTTTCCGGAAATCTCAGCAAACATTTTTTCACCCAATCTTGATGATACTTGCAGGTAATGATCAGTACACCAGTCCCACTTGGCTCACCAAATTTCGTTCTTCTAGATTAAACCGTTCCTTTGCAGTAATGGTTTTCATGTTTAGGTTTCACTCTGTTTTCTCCTATATGGATACATGTAGTTGGAAGTCTAGATCAAACACGGTTTGTGCTAGCTCTTTTCAACTTGGCACAATAATGTAGTTCCAAGTTCTATGGCTATGGTTTTTGTCCTATGGAAGTAGCCCCAAGCAGAGACTGACGAGAATCACTTTCATTGAAAGGGGTTGCCAAGCTTCCAAAAAACTACGAGTTTCATGAAATCTCAGCAAACATTTTTTCACCCAATATTGATGATACTTCCATTTAATGATCAGTACACCAATCCCACTAGGCTCACCAAATTTCGTTCTTCTAGGTTAAACCGTTCCTTTGCAGTAACCGTTTTCATGTTTATGTTTCACTCTGTTTTCTCCTATATGGATACATGTAGTTGGAACTCTAAATCAAACACGTTTTGTGCTAGCTCTTTGAAACTTGGCACAATGATGTAGTTCCAAGTTGTATCGCTATGGTTTGTGTCCTATGGAAGTATCCCCAAGCAGAGACTGACGAGAATCACTTTCATTGAAAGGGGTTGCCAAGCTTCCAAAAAACTATGAGTTTCCTGAAATCTCAGCAAACATTTTTTCACCCCATATTGATGATACTTCCATTTAATGATCAGTACACCAGTCCCACTTGGCTCACCAAATTTCGTTCTTCTCGGTTGAACCGTTCCTTTGCAGTAACCGTTTTCATGTGTAGGTTTCACTCTGTTTTCTCCTATATGGATACATATAGTTCGAACTCTAAATCAAACACGGTTTGTGCTAGCTCTTTGAAACTTGGCACAATAATGTAGTTCCTAGTTCGATGGCTATGGTTTGTGTCCTATGGAAGTAGCCCCAAGCAGAGTCTGACAAGAATCACTTTCATTGAAAGGGGTTGCCAAGCTACCAAAAAACTACGAATTTCCTGAAATCTTAGCAAACATTTTTTCACCCAATCTTGATGATACTTGCAGGTACTGATCAGTACACCAATCCCACTTGGCTCACCAAATTTCGTTCTTCTAGGTTAAACCGTTCCTTTGCAGTAACCGTTTTCAGGTTTAGGTTTCACTCTGTTTTCTCCTATATGGATACATGTAGTTGGAAGTCTAAATCAAACACGGTTTGTGCTAGCTCTTTGAAACTTGGCACAATGATGTAGTTCCAAGTTGTATCGCTATGGTTTGTGTTCTATGGAAGTATCCCCAAGCAGAGACTGACGAGAATCTCTTTCATTGAAAGGGGTTGCCAAGCTTCCAAAAAACTACGTGTTTCCGGAAATCTCAGCAAACATTTTTTCACCCCATATTGATGATACTTCCATTTAATGATCAGTACACCAATCCCACTATGCTCACCAAATTTCGTTCTTCTCGGTTAAACCATTGCTTTGCAGTAAACGTTTTCATGTTTAGGTTTCACTCTCTTTTCTCCTATATGGATACATGTAGTTGGAACTCTAAATCAAACGTGGTTTGTGCTAGCTCTTTGAAACTTGGCACAATGATGTAGTTCCAAGTTGTATCGCTATGGTTTGTGTCCTATGGAAGTTTCCCCAAGCAGAGACTGACGAGAATCACTTTCATTAAAAGGGGTTGCCAAGCTTCCTAAAAACTATGAGTTTCCGGAAATCTCAGCAAACATTTTTTCACCCCATATTGATGATATTTCCATTGAATGATCAGTACACCAATCCCACTATGCTCACCAAATTTCGTTCTTGTCGGTTAAACCGTTGCTTTGCAGTAAACGTTTTCATGTTTAGGTTTCACTCTGATTTCTCCTATATGGATACATGCAGTTGGAACTCTAAATCAAACACGGTTTGTGCCTGCTCTTTGAAACTTGGCACAATAATGTAGTTCCAAGTTCTATGGCTATGGTTTGTGTCCAAAGGAAGTAGCCCCAAGCAGAGACTGATGAGAATCACTTTCATTGAAACGGGTTGCCAAGCTTCCAAAAAACTACGAGTTTCCTGAAATCTCAGCAAACATTTTTTCTCCCAATCTTGATGATACTTGCAGGTAAGGATCAATTCACCAGTCCCACTTGGCTGACCAAATTTCGTTCTTCTAGGTTAAACCGTTCCTTTGCAGTAACCGTTTTCATGTTTAGGTTTCACTCTGTTTTCTCCTATATGGATACATGTAGTTGGAACTCTAAATCAAACACGGTTTGTGCTAGCTCTTTGAAACTTGGCACAATAATATTGTTCTGAGTTCTATGGCTATGGTTTGTGTCCTCTGGAAGTAGCCCCAAGCAGAGACTGACGAGAATCACTTTCATTGAAAGGGGTTGCCAAGCTTCCAAAAAACTACGAGTTTCCGGAAATCTCAGCAAACATTTTTTCACCCCATATTGATGATACTTCCATTTAATGATCAGTACACCAATCCCACTATGCTCACCAAATTTCGTTCTTCTCGGTTAAACCGTTGCTTTGCAGTAAACGTTTTCATGTTTAGATTTCACTCTGATTTCTCCTATATGGATACATGCAGTAGGAACTCTAAATCAAACACGGTTTGTGCTAGCTCTTTGAAACTTGGCACAATGATGTAGTTCCAAGATGTATCGCTATGGTTTGTGTCCTATGGAAGTATCCCCAAGCAGAGACTGACGAGAATCACTTTCATTGAAAGGGGTTGCCAAGCTTCCAAAAAACTACGTGTTTCCGGAAATCTCAGCAAACATTTTTTCACCCCATATTGATGATACTTCCATTTAATGATCAGTACACCAATCCCACTATGCTCACCAAATTTCGTTCTTCTCGGTTAAACCGTTGCTTTGCAGTAAACGTTTTCATGTTTAGGTTTCACTCTGTTTTCTCCTATATGGATACATGTAGTTGGAACTCTAAATCAAACATGGTTTGTGCTAGCTCTTTGAAACTTGGCACAATGATGTAGTTCCAAGTTGTATCGCTATGGTTTGAGTCCTATGGAAGTATCCCCAAGCAGAGACTGACGAGAATCACTTTCATTGAAAGGGGTTGCCAAGCTTCGAAAAAACTATGAGTTTCCGGAAATCTCAGCAAACATTTTTTCAACCCATGTTGATGATACTTCCATTTAATGATCAGTACACCAATCCCACTATGCTCACCAAATTTCGTTCTTCTCGGTTAAACCGTTGCTTTGCAGTAAACGTTTTCATGTTTAGGTTTCACTCTGATTTCTCCTATATGGATACATGCAGTTGGAACTCTAAATCAAACACGGTTTGTGCTAGCTCTTTGAAACTTGGCACAATGATGTAGTTCCAAGTTGTATCGCTATGGTTTGTGTCCTATGGACGTAGCCCCAAGCAGAGACTCACGAGAATCAGTTTCATTGAAAGGGGTTGCCAAGCTTCCAAAAAACTACGAGTTTCCGGAAATCTCAGCAAACATTTTTTCACCCCATATTGATGATACTTCCATTTAATGATCAGTACACCAATCCCCCTATGCTCACCAAATTTCGTTCCTCTCAGTTAAACCGTTGCTTTGCAGTAAACGTTTTCATGTTTAGGTTTCACTCTGATTTCTCCTATATGGATACATGCAGTTGGAACTCTAAATCAAACATGGTTTGTGCTACCTCTTTGAAACTTGGCACAATGATATAGTTCCAAGTTGTATCGCTATGGTTTGTGTCCTATGGAAGTATCCCCAAGCAGAGACTGACGAGAATCAGTTTCATTGAAAGGGGTTGCCAAGCGTCCAATAAACTATTAGTTTCCTGAAATCTCAGCAAACATTTTTTCACCCCATATTGATGATACTTCCATTTAATGATCAGTACACCAATCCCCCTATGCTCACCAAATTTCGTTCCTCTCAGTTAAACCGTTGCTTTGCAGTAAACGTTTTCATGTTTAGGTTTCACTCTGATTTCTCCTATATGGATACATGCAGTTGGAACTCTAAATCAAACACGGTTTGTGCTAGCTCTTTGAAACTTGGCACAATAATGTAGTTCCAAGTTCTATGGCTATGGTTTGTGTCCTATGGAAGTAGCCCCAAGCAGAGATTGATGAGAATCACTTTCATTGAAACGGGTTGCCAAGCTTCCAAAAAACTACGAGTTTCCTGAAATCTCAGCAAACATTTTTTCTCCCAATCTTGATGATACTTGCAGGTAAGGATCAATTCACCAGTCCCACTTGGCTGACCAAATTTCGTTCTTCTAGGTTAAACCGTTCCTTTGCAGTAACCGTTTTCATGTTTAGGTTTCACTCTGTTTTCTCCTATATGGATACATGTAGTTGGAACTCTAAATCAAACACGGTTTGTGCTAGCTCTTTGAAACTTGGCACAATAATGTAGTTCCAAGTTCTATGGCTATGGTTTGTGTCCTATGGAAGTAGCCCCAAGCAGAGACTGATGAGAATCACTTTCATTCAAAGGGTTGCCAAGCTAACAAAAAAATACGACTTTCCGGAAATCTCAGCAAACATTTTTTCACCCAATCTTGATGATACTTGCAGGTAATGATCAGTACACCAGTCCCACTTGGCTCACCATATTTCGTTCTTCTAGGTTGAACCGTTCCTTTGCAGTAACCGTTTTCATGTTTAGGTTTCACTCTGTTTTCTCCTATATGGATACATATAGTTCGAAATCTAAATCAAACACGGTTTGTGCTAGCTCTTTGAAACTTGGCACAATAATGTAGTTCCAAGTTCTATGGCTATGGTTTGTGTCCTCTGGAAGTAGCCCCAAGCAGAGAATGATGAGAATCACTTTCATTGAAACGGGTTGCCAAGCTTCCAAAGAACTACGAGTTTCCTGAAATCTCAGCAAACATTTTTTCTCCCAATCTTGATGATACTTGCAGGTAAGGATCAATTCACCAGTCCCACTTGGCTGACCAAATTTCGTTCTTCTAGGTTAAACCGTTCCTTTGCAGTAGCCGTTTTCATGTTTAGGTTTCAATCTGTTTTCTCCGATATGGATACATGTATTTAGAACTCTAAATCAAACACGGTTTGTGCTAGCTCTTTGAAACTTGGCACAATAATGTAGTTCTAAGTTCTATGGCTATGGTTTGTGTCCTCTGTAAGTTGCCCCAAGCAGAGACTGACGAGAATCACTTTCATTGAAAGGGGTTGCCAAGCTTCCAAAAAAACTACGAGTTTCCGGAAATCTCAGCAAACATTTTTTCACCCAATCTTGATGATACAGCCATTTAATGATCAGTACACCAATCCCACTTGGCTCACCAAATTTCGTTCTTCTAGGTTAAACCGTTCCTTTGCAGTAACCGTTTTTCATGTTTAGGTTTCACTCTGTTTCTCCTATATGGATACATATAGTTATAACTCTAAATCAAACAAGGTTTTTACTAGCTCTTTGAAACTTGGCACAATAATGTAGTTTCCAAGTTCTATGGCTATCGTTTGTGTCCTATGGAAGTAGCCCCAAGCAGAGACTGACGAGAATCACTTTCATTGAAAGGGGTTGCCAAGCTTCCAAAAAAATGCGAGTTTCCGGAAATCTCAGCAAACATTTTTTCACCAAATCGTGATGATACTTGCAGGTAATGATCAGTACACCAATCCCACTTGGCTCACCAAATTTCGTTCTTCTAGGTTAAACCGTTCCTTTGCAGTAACCGTTTTCATGTTTAGGTTTCACTGTTTTCTCCTATATGGATACATGTATTTGGAACTCTAAATCAAACACGGTTTGTGCTAGCTCTTTGAAACTTGGCACAATAATGTAGTTCCAAGTTCTATGGCTATGGTTTGTGTCCTATGGAAGTAGCCCCAAGCAGAGACTGACGAGAATCACTTTCATTGAAAGGGATGCCAAGCTTCCAAAAAACTACGAGTTTCCTGAAATCTCAGCAAACATTTTTTCACCCAATCTTGATGATACTTGCAGGTAATGATCAGTACACCAGTCCCAGTTGGCTCACCAAATTTCGTTCTTCTAGGTTAAACAGTTCCTTTGCAGTAACCGTTTTCATGTTTAGGTTTCACTCTGTTTTCTCCTATATGGATACATGTAGTTGGAACTCTAAATCAAACACGGTTTGTGCTAGCTCTTTGAAACTTGGCACAATAATGTAGTTCCAAGTTCTATGGCTATGGTTTGTGTCCTATGGAAGTATCCCCAAGCAGAGACTGACGAGAATCACTTTCATTGAAAGGGGTTGCCAAGCTTCCAAAAAACTACGAGTTTCCGGAAATCTCAGCAAACAATTTTTCATCCAATCTTGATGATACTTGCAGGTAATGATCAGTACACCAGTCCCACTTGGCTCACCAAATTTCGTTCTTCTAGGTTAAACCGTTCCTTTGCAGTAACCGTTTTCATGTTTAGGTTTCACTCTGTTTTCTCCTATATGGATACATGTAGTTGTAACTCTAAATCAAACACGGTTTGTGCTAGCTCTTTTAAACTTGGCACAGTAATGTAGTTCTTGGTTCTATGGCTATGGTTTGTGTCCTATGGAAGTAGCCCCAAGCAGAGACTGACGAGAATCACTTTCATTGAAAGGGGTTGCCAAGCTTCCAAAAAACTATGATTTTCCTGAAATCTCAGCAAACATTTTTTCACCCCATATTGATGATACTTCCATTTAATGATCAGTACACCAATCCCACTATGCTCACCAAATTTCGTTCTTCTCGGTTAAACCGTTGCTTTGCAGTAAACGTTTTCATGTTTAGGTTTCACTCTGATTTCTCCTATATGGATACATGCAGTTGGAACTCTAAATCAAACACGGTTTGTGCTAGCTCTTTGAAACTTGGCACAATAATGTAGTTCCAAGTTCTATGGCTATGGTTTGTGTCCAAAGGAAGTAGCCCCAAGCAGAGACTTATGAGAATCACTTTCATTGAAACGGGTTGCCAAGCTTCCAAAAAACTACGAGTTTCCTGAAATCTCAGCAAATATTTTTTCTCCCAATCTTGATGATACTTGCAGGTAAGGATCAATTCACCAGTCCCACTTGGCTGACCAAATTTCGTTCTTCTAGGTTAAACCGTTCCTTTGCAGTAACCGTTTTCATGTTTAGGTTTCACTCTGTTTTCTCCTATATGGATACATGTAGTTGGAACTCTAAATCAAACACGGCTTGTGCTAGCTCTTTGAAACTTGGCAAAATAATGTAGTTCCAAGTTCTATGGCTATGGTTTGTGTCCTATGGAAGTAGCCCCAAGCAGAGACTGATGAGAATCACCTTCATTCAAAGGGGTTGCCAAGCTACCAAAAAACTACGAGTTTCCTGAAATCTCAGCAAAACATTTTTTCACCCAATCTTGATGATACTTCCATTTAATGATCAGTACACCAATGCCACTATGGTCACCAAATTTCGTTCTTCTCGGTTAAACCGTTCTTTGCAGTAACCGTTTCCATGTTTAGGTTTCACTCTGTTTTCTCCTATATGGATACATGTATTTGGAACTCTAAATCAAACACGGTTTGTGCTAGCTATTTGAAACTTGGCACAATAATGTAGTTCCAAGTTCTATGGCTATGGTTTGTGTCCTATGGAAGTAGCCCCAAGCAGAGACTGACGAGAATCACTTTCATTGAAAGGGGTTGCCAAGCTTCCAAAAAACTACGAGTTTCCTGAATTCTCACCAAACATTTTTTCACCCAATCCTGATGATACTTGCAGGTAATGATCACTACAGCAGTCCCACTTGGCTCACCAAATTTCGTTCTTCTAGGTTAATCCGTGCCTTTGCAGTAACCGTTTTCATGTTTAGGTTTCACTCTGATTTCTCCTATATGGATACATGCAGTTGGAACTCTAAATCAAACACGGTTTGTGCTACCTCTTTGAAACTTGGCACAATGATATAGTTCCAAGTTGTATCGCTATGGTTGGTGTCTTATGGAAGTATCCCCAAGCAGAGACTGACGAGAATCACTTTCATTCAAAGGGGTTGCCAAGCTTCCAATAAACTATGAGTTTCCTGAAATCTCAGCAAACATTTTTTCACCCCATATTGATGATACTTCCATTTAATGATCAGTACACCAATCCCCCTATGCTCACCAAATTTCGTTCTTCTCAGTTAAACCGTTGCTTTGCAGTAAACGTTTTCATGTTTAGGTTTCACTCTGATTTCTCCTATATGGATACATTCAGTTGGAACTCTAAATCAAACACGGTTTGTGCTAGCTCTTTGAAACTTGGCACAATAATGTAGTTCCAAGTTCTATGGCTATGGTTTGTGTCCAAAGGAAGTAGCCCCAAGCAGAGACTGATGAGAATCACTTTCATTGAAACGGGTTGCCAAGCTTCCAAAAAACTACGAGTTTCCTGAAATCTCAGCAAACATTTTTTCTCCCAATCTTGATGATACTTGCAGGTAAGCATCAATTCACCAGTCCAACTTGGCTGACCAAATTTCGTTCTTCTAGGTTAAACCGTTCCTTTGCAGTAACCGTTTTCATGTTTAGGTTTCACTCTGTTTTCTCCTATATGGATACATGTAGTTGGAACTCTAAATCAAACACGGTTTGTGCTAGCTCTTTGAAACTTGGCACAATAATGTTGTTCTGAGTTCTATGGCTATGGTTTGTGTCCTCTGGAAGTAGCCCCAAGCAGAGACTGACGAGAATCACTTTCATTGAAAGGGGTTGCCAAGCTTCCAAAAAACTACGAGTTTCCGGAAATCTCAGCAAACATTTTTTCACCCCATATTGATGATACTTCCATTTAATGATCAGTACACCAATCCCACTATGCTCACCAAATTTCGTTCTTCTCGGTTAAACCGTTGCTTTGCAGTAAACGTTTTCATGTTTAGGTTTCACTCTGTTTTCTCCTATATGGATACATGTAGTTGGAACTCTAAATCAAACATGGTTTGTGCTAGCTCTTTGAAACTTGGCACAATGATGTAGTTCCAAGTTGTATCGGTATGGTTTGTGTCCTATGGAAGTATCCCCAAGCAGAGACTGACGAGAATCACTTTCATTGAAAGGGGTTGCAAAGCTTCCAAAAAACTACGTGTTTCCGGAAATCTCAGCAAACATTTTTTCACCCCACATTGATGATACTTCCATTTAATGATCAGTACACCAATCCCCCTATGCTCACCAAATTTCGTTCTTCTCGGTTAAACCGTTGCTTTGCAGTAAACGTTTTCATGTTTAGGTTTCACTCTGATTTCTCCTATATGGATACATGCAGTTGGAACTCTAAATCAAACACGGTTTGTGCTAGCTCTTTGAAACTTGGCACAATAATGTAGTTCTAAGTTCTATGGCTATGGTTTGTGTCCTCTGGAAGTAGCCCCAAGCAGAGACTGACGAGAATCACTTTCATTGAAAGGGCTTGCCAAGCTTCCAAAATCTACGAGTTTCCGGAAATCTCAGCAAACATTTTTTCACCCCATATTGATGATACTTCTATTTAATGATCAGTACACAAATCCCACTATGCTCACCAAATTTCGTTCTTCTCGGTTAAACCGTTGCTTTGCAGTAAACGTTTTCATGTTTAGGTTTCACTCTGATTTCTCCTATATGGATACATGCAGTTGGAACTCTAAATCAAACACGGTTTGTGCTACCTCTTTGAAACTTGGCACAATGATATAGATCCAAGTTGTATCGCTATGGTTTGTGTCCTATGGAAGTATCCCCAAGCAGAGACTGAGGAGAATCAGTTTCATTGAAAGGGGTTGCCAAGCTTCCAATAAACTATTAGTTTCCTGAAATCTCAGCAAACATTTTTTCACCCCATATTGATGATACTTCCATTTAATGATCAGTACACCAATCCCCCTATGCTCACCAAATTTCGTTCTTCTCAGTTAAACCGTTGCTTTGCAGTAAACGTTTTCATGTTTAGGTTTCACTCTGATTTCTCCTATATGGATACATGCAGTTGGAACTCTAAATCAAACACGGTTTGTGCTAGCTCTTTGAAACTTGGCACAATAATGTAGTTCCAAGTTCTATGGCTATCGTTTGTGTCCTATGGAAGTAGCCCCAAGCAGAGACTGATGAGAATCACTTTCATTGAAACGGGTTGCCAAGCTTCCAAAAAACTACGAGTTTCCTGAAATCTCAGCAAACATTTTTTCTCCCAATCTTGATGATACTTGCAGGTAAGGATCAATTCACCAGTCCCACTTGGCTGACCAAATTTCGTTCTTCTAGGTTAAACCGTTCCTTTGCAGTAACCGTTTTCATGTTCAGGTTTCACTCTGTTTTCTCCTATATGGATACATGTAGTTGGAACTCTAAATCAAACACGGTTTGTGCTAGCTCTTTGAAACTTGGCACAATAATGTAGTTCCAAGTTCTATGGCTATGGTTTGTGTCCTATGGAAGTAGCCCAAGCAGAGACTGATGAGAATCACTTTCATTCAAAGGGGTTGCCAAGCTACCAAAAAACTACGACTTTCCGGAAATCTCAGCAAACATTTTTTCACCGAATCTTGATGATACTTGCAGGTAATGATCAGTACACCAGTCCCACTTGGCTCACCATATTTCGTTCTTCTAGGTTGAACCGTTCCTTTGCAGTAACCGTTTTCATGTTTAGGTTTCACTCTGTTTTCTCCTATATGGATACATATAGTTCGAACTCTAAATCAAACACGGTTTGTGCTAGCTCTTTGAAACTTGGCACAATAATGTAGTTCCAAGTTCTATGGCTATGGTTTGTGTCCTCTGGAAGTAGCCCCAAGCAGAGAATGATGAGTATCACTTTCATTGAAACGGGTTGCCAAGCTTCCAAAAAACTACGAGTTTCCTAAAATCTCAGCAAACATTTTTTCTCCCAATCTTGATGATACTTGCAGGTAAGGATCAATTCACCAGTCCCACTTGGCTGACCAAATTTCGTTCTTCTAGGTTAAACCGTTCCTTTGCAGTAGCCTTTTTCATGTTTAGGTTTCAATCTGTTTTCTCCGATATGGATACATGTATTTAGAACTCTAAATCAAACACGGTTTGTGCTAGCTCTTTGAAACTTGGCACAATAATGTAGTTCTAAGTTCTATGGCTATGGTTTGTGTCCTCTGTAAGTTGCCCCAAGCAGAGACTGACGAGAATCACTTTCATTGAAAGGGGTTGCCAAGCTTCCAAAAAACTACGAGTTTCTGGAAATCTCAGCAAACATTTTTTCACCCAATCTTGATGATACAGCCATTTAATGATCAGTACACCAATCCCACTTGGCTCACCAAATTTCGTTCTTCTAGGTTAAACCGTTCCTTTGCAGGAACCATTTTCATATTTAGGTTTCACTCTGTTTTCTCCTATATGGATACATGTTGTTGGAACTCTAAATCAAACACGGTTTGTGCTAGCTCTTGGAAACTTGGCACTATAGTGTAGTTCCAAGTACTATGGTTATGGTTTGTGTCCTATGGAAGTAGCCCCAAGCAGAGACTGACGAGAATCACTTTCATTGAAAGGTGTTGTCAAGCTTCCAAAAAACTACGAGTTTCCTGAAATCTCAGCAAACATTTTTTCACCCAATCTTGATGATACTTGCAGGTAATGATCAGTACACCAGTCCCACTTCGCTGACCAAGTTTCGTTCTTCTAGGTTAAACCGTTCCTTTGCAGTAACCGTTTTCATGTTTAGGTTTCACTCTGTTTTCTCCTATATGGATACATGTAGTTGTAACTCTAAATCAAACACGGTTTGTGCTAGCTCTTTTAAACTTGGCACAGTAATGTAGTTCTTGGTTCTATGGCTATGGTTTGTGTCCTATGGAAGTAGCCCCAAGCAGAGACTGACGAGAATCACTTTCATTGAAAGGGGTTGCCAAGCTTCCAAAAACTATGATTTTCCTGAAATCTCAGCAAACATTTTTTCACCCCATATTGATGATACTTCCATTTAATGATCAGTACACCAATCCCACTATGCTCACCAAATTTCGTTCTTCTCGGTTAAACCGTTGCTTTGCAGTAAACGTTTTCATGTTTAGGTTTCACTCTGATTTCTCCTATATGGATACATGCAGTTGGAACTCTAAATCAAACACGGTTTGTGCTAGCTCTTTGAAACTTGGCACAATAATGTAGTTCCAAGTTCTATGGCTATGGTTTGTGTCCAAAGGAAGTAGCCCCAAGCAGAGACTTATGAGAATCACTTTCATTGAAACGGGTTGCCAAGCTTCCAAAAAACTACGAGTTTCCTGAAATCTCAGCAAATATTTTTTCTCCCAATCTTGATGATACTTGCAGGTAAGGATCAATTCACCAGTCCACTTGGCTGACCAAATTTCGTTCTTCTAGGTTAAACCGTTCCTTTGCAGTAACCGTTTTCATGTTTAGGTTTCACTCTGTTTTCTCCTATATGGATACATGTAGTTGGAACTCTAAATCAAACACGGCTTGTGCTAGCTCTTTGAAACTTGGCAAAATAATGTAGTTCCAAGTTCTATGGCTATGGTTTGTGTCCTATGGAAGTAGCCCCAAGCAGAGACTGATGAGAATCACCTTCATTCAAAGGGGTTGCCAAGCTACCAAAAAACTACGAGTTTCCTGAAATCTCAGCAAAACATTTTTTCACCCAATCTTGATGATACTTCCATTTAATGATCAGTACACCAATGCCACTATGGTCACCAAATTTCGTTCTTCTCGGTTAAACCGTTCTTTGCAGTAACCGTTTCCATGTTTAGGTTTCACTCTGTTTTCTCCTATATGGATACATGTATTTGGAACTCTAAATCAAACACGGTTTGTGCTAGCTATTTGAAACTTGGCACAATAATGTAGTTCCAAGTTCTATGGCTATGGTTTGTGTCCTATGGAAGTAGCCCCAAGCAGAGACTGACGAGAATCACTTTCATTGAAAGGGGTTGCCAAGCTTCCAAAAAACTACGAGTTTCCTGAATTCTCACCAAACATTTTTTCACCCAATCCTGATGATACTTGCAGGTAATGATCACTACAGCAGTCCCACTTGGCTCACCAAATTTCGTTCTTCTAGGTTAATCCGTGCCTTTGCAGTAACCGTTTTCATGTTTAGGTTTCACTCTGATTTCTCCTATATGGATACATGCAGTTGGAACTCTAAATCAAACACGGTTTGTGCTACCTCTTTGAAACTTGGCACAATGATATAGTTCCAAGTTGTATCGCTATGGTTGGTGTCTTATGGAAGTATCCCCAAGCAGAGACTGACGAGAATCACTTTCATTCAAAGGGGTTGCCAAGCTTCCAATAAACTATGAGTTTCCTGAAATCTCAGCAAACATTTTTTCACCCCATATTGATGATACTTCCATTTAATGATCAGTACACCAATCCCCCTATGCTCACCAAATTTCGTTCTTCTCAGTTAAACCGTTGCTTTGCAGTAAACGTTTTCATGTTTAGGTTTCACTCTGATTTCTCCTATATGGATACATTCAGTTGGAACTCTAAATCAAACACGGTTTGTGCTAGCTCTTTGAAACTTGGCACAATAATGTAGTTCCAAGTTCTATGGCTATGGTTTGTGTCCAAAGGAAGTAGCCCCAAGCAGAGACTGATGAGAATCACTTTCATTGAAACGGGTTGCCAAGCTTCCAAAAAACTACGAGTTTCCTGAAATCTCAGCAAACATTTTTTCTCCCAATCTTGATGATACTTGCAGGTAAGCATCAATTCACCAGTCCAACTTGGCTGACCAAATTTCGTTCTTCTAGGTTAAACCGTTCCTTTGCAGTAACCGTTTTCATGTTTAGGTTTCACTCTGTTTTCTCCTATATGGATACATGTAGTTGGAACTCTAAATCAAACACGGTTTGTGCTAGCTCTTTGAAACTTGGCACAATAATGTTGTTCTGAGTTCTATGGCTATGGTTTGTGTCCTCTGGAAGTAGCCCCAAGCAGAGACTGACGAGAATCACTTTCATTGAAAGGGGTTGCCAAGCTTCCAAAAAACTACGAGTTTCCGGAAATCTCAGCAAACATTTTTTCACCCCATATTGATGATACTTCCATTTAATGATCAGTACACCAATCCCACTATGCTCACCAAATTTCGTTCTTCTCGGTTAAACCGTTGCTTTGCAGTAAACGTTTTCATGTTTAGGTTTCACTCTGTTTTCTCCTATATGGATACATGTAGTTGGAACTCTAAATCAAACATGGTTTGTGCTAGCTCTTTGAAACTTGGCACAATGATGTAGTTCCAAGTTGTATCGGTATGGTTTGTGTCCTATGGAAGTATCCCCAAGCAGAGACTGACGAGAATCACTTTCATTGAAAGGGGTTGCAAAGCTTCCAAAAAACTACGTGTTTCCGGAAATCTCAGCAAACATTTTTTCACCCCACATTGATGATACTTCCATTTAATGATCAGTACACCAATCCCCCTATGCTCACCAAATTTCGTTCTTCTCGGTTAAACCGTTGCTTTGCAGTAAACGTTTTCATGTTTAGGTTTCACTCTGATTTCTCCTATATGGATACATGCAGTTGGAACTCTAAATCAAACACGGTTTGTGCTAGCTCTTTGAAACTTGGCACAATAATGTAGTTCTAAGTTCTATGGCTATGGTTTGTGTCCTCTGGAAGTAGCCCCAAGCAGAGACTGACGAGAATCACTTTCATTGAAAGGGCTTGCCAAGCTTCCAAAATCTACGAGTTTCCGGAAATCTCAGCAAACATTTTTTCACCCCATATTGATGATACTTCTATTTAATGATCAGTACACAAATCCCACTATGCTCACCAAATTTCGTTCTTCTCGGTTAAACCGTTGCTTTGCAGTAAACGTTTTCATGTTTAGGTTTCACTCTGATTTCTCCTATATGGATACATGCAGTTGGAACTCTAAATCAAACACGGTTTGTGCTACCTCTTTGAAACTTGGCACAATGATATAGATCCAAGTTGT
>NW_027553764.1:0-31185 GCF_045843805.1 Urocitellus parryii
CTTCCAAAAGACTACGAGTTTCCTGAAATCTCAGCAAACATTTTTTCACCCAATCCTTATGATACTGGCAGGCATGATCAGTACACGAATCCCACTTGGCTCACCAAATTTCGTTCCTCTAGGTTAAACCGTTCCTTTGCAGTAACCGTTTTCATGTTTAGGTTTCACTCTGTTTTCTCCTATATGGATACATGTATTTGGAACTCTAAATAAAACACGGTTTGTGCTAGCTCTATGAAACTTGGCACAATAATGTAGTTCCAAGTTCTATCGCTATGGTTGGTGTCCTATTGAAGTAGCCCCAAGCAGAGACTGACAAGAATCACTTTCATTGAAAGGGGTTTCCAAGTTTCCAAAAGACTACGAGTTTCCTGAAATCTCAGCAAATATTTTTTCTCCCAATCTTGATGATACTGGCAGGTAATTATCAGTACACCAATCCCACTTGGCTCACCAAATTTCGTTCTTCTTGGTTAAACCGTTCCTTTGCAGTAACCGTTTTCATGTTTAGGTTTCACTCTGTTTTCTCCTATATGGATACATGTAGTTGGAACTCTAAATCAAACACAGTTTGTGCTAGCTCTTTGAAACTTGGCAGAATAATGTAGTTCCAAGTTCTATCGATATGGTTGGTGTCCTATTGAAGTAGCCCCAAGCAGAGACTGACGAGAATCACTTTCATTGAAAGGGGTTGCCAAGCTTCCAAAAATCTACGAGTTTCCTTAAATCTCAGCAAATATTTTTTCACCAAATCTTGATGATACTGGCAGGTAATGATCACTACACCAATCCCACTTGGCTCACCAAATTTCATTCTTCTAGGTTAAATCTTACCTTTGCAGTAACCGTTTTCATGTTTAGGTTTCACTCTGTTTTCTCCTATATGGATACATGTAGTTGGAACTCTAAATCAAACCTGGTTTGGGCTAGCTGTTTGAAACTTGGCACAATAATGTAGTTCCAAGTTCTGTCGCCTCTTTTTGTGTATTATTGATGTACCCCAAGCAGAGACTGACGAGAATCACTTACATTGAAAGGGGTTGCCAAGCTTCCAAAAGACTACGAGTTTCCTGAAATCTCAGCAAACATTTTTTCACCCAATCCTTATGATACTGGCAGGCATGATCAGTACACGAATCCCACTTGGCTCACAAATTTCGTTCCTCTAGGTTAAACCGTTCCTTTGCAGTAACCGTTTTCATGTTTAGGTTTCACTCTGTTTTCTCCTATAAGGATGCATGTATTTGGAACTCTAAATCAAACACGGTTTGTGCTAGCTCTTTGAAACTTGGCACAATAATGTAGTTCCAAGTTCTATCGCTATGGTTGGTGTCCTATTGAAGTAGCCCCAAGCAGAGACTGACGAGAATCACTTTCATTTGAAAGGGGTTGCCAAGCTTCCAAAAAACTACGAGTTTCCTGAAATCTCAGGAAACAATTTTTCACCCAATCTTGATGATACTTGCAGGTAATGATCAGTACAGCAATCCCACTTGGCTCACCAAATTTCGTTCTTCTAGGTTAAACCGTTCCTTTGCAGCAACCGTTTTCATGTTTAGGTTTCACTCTGTTTTCTCCTATATGGATAAATGTAGTTGGAACTCTAAATCAAACACGGTTTGTGCTAGCTCTTTGAAACTTGGCACAATAATGTAGTTCCAAGTTCTTTCGCTACTGTTGGTGTCGTATTGAAGTAGTCACAAGCAGAGACTGACGAGAATCACTTTCATTGAAAGGGGTTGCCAATTTGCCAAGCTTCCAAAAACTACGAGTTTCCTGAAATCTCAGCAAACATTTTTTCACCAAATCTTGATGATACTGGCAGGTAATGATCACCTACACCAATCCCACTTGGCTCACCAAATTTCATTCTTCTAGGTTAAACCGTTCCTTTGCAGTAACCGTTTTCATGTTTAGGTTTCACTCTGTTTTCTCCTATATGGATACATGTATTTGGAACTCTAAATCAAACCCGGTTTGTGCTAGCTCTTTGAAACTTGGCACAATAATGTAGTTCCAAGTTCTATCGCTATGGTTGATGTCCTATTGAAGTAGCCCCAAGCAGAGACTGACGAGAATCACTTTCATTGAAAGGGGTTTCCAAGTTTCCAAAAGACTACGAGTTTCCTGAAATCTCAGCAAACATTTTTTCACCCAATCTTGATGATACTGGCAGGTAATGATCAGTACACCAATCCCACTAGGCTCACCAAATTTCGTTCTTCTTGGTTAAACCGTTCCTTTGCAGTAACCGTTTTCATGTTTAGGTTTCACTCTGTTTTCTCCTATATGGATACATGTAGTTGGAACTCTAAATAAAACACGGTTTGTGCTAGCTCTTTGAAACTTGGCACAATAATGTAGTTCCAAGTTCTATCGAAATGGTTGGTGTCCTATTGAATTAGCCCCAAGCAGAGACTGACGAGAATCACTTTCATTGAAAGGGGTTGCCAAGCTTCCAAAAATCTACGAGTTTCCTGAAATCTCAGCAAATATTTTTTCACCCAATCTTGATGATACTGGCAGGTAATGATCACAACACAAATCCCACTTGGCTCACCAAATTTCATTCTTCTAGATTATATCGTTCCTTTGCAGTAACCGTTTTCATGTTTAGGTTTCACTCTGTTTTCTCCTATATGGATACATGTAGTTGGAACTCTAAATCAAACACGGTTTGTGCTAGCTCTTTGAAACTTGGCACAATAATGTAGTTCCAAGTTCTATCGCTATGGTTTGTGTCCTATTAAAGTAGCCCCAAGCAGAGACTGACAAGAATCACTTTCATTGAAAGGGTTTGCCAAGCTTCCAAAAAACTACGAGTTTCCGGAAATCTCAGTGAACATTTTTTCACCCAATCTTGATGATACTGGCAGGTAATGATCAGGACACCAATCCCACTTGGCTCACCAAATTTCGTTCTTCTTGGTTAAACCGTTCCTTTGCAGTAACCGTTTTCATGTTTAGGTTTCACTCTGTTTTCTCCTATATGGATACATGTAGTTGGAACTCTAAATCAAACACGGTTTGTGCTAGCTCTTTGAAACTTGGCACAATAATGTAGTTCCAAGTTCTATCGATATGGTTGGTGTCCTATTGAAGTAGCCCCAAGCAGGGACTGACGAGAATCACTTTCATTGAAAGGGGTTGCCAAGCTTCCAAAAATCTACGAGTTTCCTGAAATCTCAGCAAATATTTTTTCACCCAATCTTGATGATACTGGCAGGTAATGATCAGGACACCAATCCCACTTGGCTCACCAAATTTCATTCTTCTAGGTTAAATCTGACCTTTGCAGTAACCGTTTTCATGTTTAGGTTTCACTCTGTTTTCTCCTATATGGATACATGTAGTTGGAACTCTAAATCAAACACGGTTTGGGCTAGCTGTTTGAAACGTGGCACAATAATGTAGTTCAAAGTTCTGTCGCCTTTTTTGTGTATTATTGAAGTACCCCAAGCAGAGACTGACGAGAATCACTTTCATTGAAAAAGGGTTGCCAAGCTTCCAAAAAACTATGAGTTTCCTCAAATTTCAGTAAACATTTTTCACCCAATCTTGATGATACTGGCAGGAAATGATCAGTACACCAATCCCAATTGGCTCACCAAATTTCGTTCTTCTACGTTAAATCGTTCCTTTGCAGTAACCGTTTTCATGTTTAGGTTTCACTCTGTTTTCTCGTATATGGATACATGTAGTTGGAACTCTAAATCAAACACGGTTTGTGCTAGCTCTTGGAAACGTGGCACAATAATGTAGTTCCAAGTTCTATCGCTATGGTTTGTGTCCTATTGAAGTAGCCCCAAGCAGAGACTGACGAGAACCACTTTCATTGAAAGGGGTTGCCAATTTGCCAAGCTTCCAAAACCTACGAGTTTCCGGAAATCTCAGCAAACATTTTTTCACCCAATCTTGATGATACTGGCAGGTAATGATCAGGACACCAATCCCACTTGGCTCACCAAATTTCGTTCTTCTTGGTTAAACCGTTCCTTTGCAGTAACCGTTTTCATGTTTAGGTTTCACTCTGTTTTCTCCAATATGGATACATGTAGTTGGAACTCTAAATCAAACACGGTTAGTGCTAGCTCTTTGAAACTTGGCACAATAATGTAGTTCCAAGTTCTATCGATATGGTTTCTGTCCCATTATAGTAGCACCAAGCAGAGACTGACGAGAATCACTTTCATTGAAAGGGGTTGCCAAGCTTCCAAAAACCTACGAGTTTCCGGAAATCTCAGCAAATATTTTATCACCCAATCTTGATGATACTGCTAGGTAATGATCAGTACACCAATCCCACTTGGCTCACCAAATTTCGTTCTTCTAGGTTAAACCGTTCCTTTGCATTAACCATTTTCATGTTTAGGTTTCACTCTGTTTTCTCCTATATGGATACATATATTTGGAACTCTAAATAAAACACGGTTTGTGCTAGCTCTATGAAACTTGGCACAATAATGTAGTTCCAAGTTCTATCGCTATGGTTGGTGTCCTATTGAAGTAGCCCCAAGCAGAGACTGACAAGAATCACTTTCATTGAAAGGGGTTTCCAAGTTTCCAAAAGACTACGAGTTTCCTGAAATCTCAGCAAATATTTTTTCTCCCAATCTTGATGATACTGGCAGGTAATTATCAGTACACCAATCCCACTTGGCTCACCAAATTTCGTTCTTCTTGGTTAAACCGTTCCTTTGCAGTAACCGTTTTCATGTTTAGGTTTCACTCTGTTTTCTCCTATATGGATACATGTAGTTGGAACTCTAAATCAAACACAGTTTGTGCTAGCTCTTTGAAACTTGGCAGAATAATGTAGTTCCAAGTTCTATCGATATGGTTGGTGTCCTATTGAAGTAGCCCCAAGCAGAGACTGACGAGAATCACTTTCATTGAAAGGGGTTGCCAAGCTTCCAAAAATCTACGAGTTTCCTTAAATCTCAGCAAATATTTTTTCACCAATCTTGATGATACTGGCAGGTAATGATCACTACACCAATCCCACTTGGCTCACCAAATTTCTTTCTTCTAGGTTAAATCTTACCTTTGCAGTAACCGTTTTCATGTTTAGGTTTCACTCTGTTTTCTCCTATATGGATACATGTAGTTGGAACTCTAAATCAAACCTGGTTTGGGCTAGCTGTTTGAAACTTGGCACAATAATGTAGTTCCAAGTTCTGTCGCCTCTTTTTGTGTATTATTGATGTACCCCAAGCAGAGACTGACGAGAATCACTTACATTGAAAGGGGTTGCCAAGCTTCCAAAAGACTACGAGTTTCCTGAAATCTCAGCAAACATTTTTTCACCCAATCCTTATGATACTGGCAGGCATGATCAGTACACGAATCCCACTTGGCTCACCAAATTTCGTTCCTCTAGGTTAAACCGTTCCTTTGCAGTAACCGTTTTCATGTTTAGGTTTCACTCTGTTTTCTCCTATAAGGATGCATGTATTTGGAACTCTAAATCAAACACGGTTTGTGCTAGCTCTTTGAAACTTGGCACAATAATGTAGTTCCAAGTTCTATCGCTATGGTTGGTGTCCTATTGAAGTAGCCCCAAGCAGAGACTGACGAGAATCACTTTCATTTGAAAGGGGTTGCCAAGCTTCCAAAAAACTACGAGTTTCCTGAAATCTCAGGAAACAATTTTTCACCCAATCTTGATGATACTTGCAGGTAATGATCAGTACAGCAATCCCACTTGGCTCACCAAATTTCGTTCTTCTAGGTTAAACCGTTCCTTTGCAGTAACCGTTTTCATGTTTAGGTTTCACTCTGTTTTCTCCTATATGGATACATGTAGTTGGAACTCTAAATCAAACACGGTTTGTGCTAGCTCTTTGAAACTTGGCACAATAATGTAGTTCCAGGTTCTATCGCTATGGTTTGTGTCCTATTGAAGTAGCCCCAAGCAGAGACTGACAAGAATCACTTTCATTGAAAGGGGTTGCCAAGCTTCCAAAAAACTACGAGTTTCCGGAAATCTCAGTGAACATTTTTTCACCCAATCTTGATGATACTGGCAGGTAATGATCAGGACACGAATCCCAATTGGCTCACCAAATTTCGTTCTTCTAGGTTAAACCGTTCGTTTGCAGTAACCGTTTTCATGTTTAGGTTTCACTCTGTTTTCTCCTATATGGATAAATGTAGTTGGAACTCTAAATCAAACACGGTTTGTGCTAGCTCTTTGAAACTTGGCACAATAATGTAGTTCCAAGTTCTTTCGCTACTGTTGGTGTCGTATTGAAGTAGCCACAAGCAGAGACTGACGAGAATCACTTTCATTGAAAGGGGTTGCCAATTTGCCAAGCTTCCAAAAAACTACGAGTTTCCTGAAATCTCAGCAAACATTTTTTCACCCAATCTTGATGATACTGGCAGGTAATGATCACTACACCAATCCCACTTGGCTCACCAAATTTCGTTCTTCTAGGTTAAACCGTTCCTTTGCAGTAACCGTTTTCATGTTTAGGTTTCACTCTGTTTTCTCCTATATGGATACATGTAGTTGGAACTCCAAATCAAGCACGGTTTGTGCTAGCTCTTTGAAACTTGGCACAATAATGTAGCATCAAGATCTATCGCTATTGTTTGTGTCCGATGGAAGTAGCCCCAAGCAGAGACTGACGAGAATCACTTTCATTGAAAGGGGTTGCCAAGCTTCCAAAAAACTACGAGTTTCCTGAAATCTCAGCAAACATTTTGTCACCCAATCTTGATGATACTGGCAGGTAATGATCAGTACACCAATCCCAATTGGCTCACCAAATTGCGTCTTCTTGGTTAAACCGTTCTTTGCAGTAACCGTTTTCATATTTAGGTTTCACTTTGTTTTCTCCGATATGGATACATGTAGTTGGAACTCTAAATCAAACACGGTTTGTGCTAGCTCTTTGAAACTTGGCACAATAATGTAGTTCCAAGTTCTATCGATATGGTTGGTGTCCTATTGAAGTAGCCCCAAGCAGAGACTGACGAGAATAACTTTCATTGAAAGGGGTTGCCAAGCTTCCAAAAATCTACGAGTTTCCTGAAATCTCAGCAAATATTTTTTCACCCAATATTGATGATACTTGCAGGTAATGATCAGTACACCAATCCCACTTGGCTCACCAAATTTCGTTCTTCTAGGTTAAACCGTTCCTTTGCAGCAACCGTTTTCATGTTTAGGTTTCACTCTGTTTTCTCCTATATGGATAAATGTAGTTGGAACTCTAAATCAAACACGGTTTGTGCTAGCTCTTTGAAACTTGGCACAATAATGTAGTTCCAAGTTCTTTCGCTACTGTTGGTGTCGTATTGAAGTAGCCACAAGCAGAGACTGACGAGAATCACTTTCATTGAAAGGGGTTGCCAATTTGCCAAGCTTCCAAAAAACTACGAGTTTCCTGAAATCTCAGCAAACATTTTTTCACCCAATCTTGATGATACTGGCAGGTAATGATCACCTACACCAATCCCACTTGGCTCACCAAATTTCATTCTTCTAGGTTAAACAGTTCCTTTGCAGTAACCGTTTTCATGTTTAGGTTTCACTCTGTTTTCTCCTATATGGATACATGTATTTGGAACTCTAAATCAAACCCGGTTTGTGCTAGCTCTTTGAAACTTGGCACAATAATGTAGTTCCAAGTTCTATCGCTATGGTTGATGTCCTATTGAAGTAGCCCCAAGCAGAGACTGACGAGAATCACTTTCATTGAAAGGGGTTTCCAAGTTTCCAAAAGACTACGAGTTTCCTGAAATCTCAGCAAACATTTTTTCACCCAATCTTGATGATACTGGCAGGTAATGATCAGTACAGCAATCCCACTAGGCTCACCAAATTTCGTTCTTCTTGGTTAAACCGTTCCTTTGCAGTAACCGTTTTCATGTTTAGGTTTCACTCTGTTTTCTCCTATATGGATACATGTAGTTGGAACTCTAAATCAAACACGGTTTGTGCTAGCTCTTTGAAACTTGGCACAATAATGTAGTTCCAAGTTCTATCGATATGGTTGGTGTCCTATTGAATTAGCCCCAAGCAGAGACTGACGAGAATCACTTTCATTGAAAGGGGTTGCCAAGCTTCCAAAAATCTACGAGTTTCCTGAAATCTCAGCAAATATTTTTTCACCCAATCTTGATGATACTGGCAGGTAATGATCACAACACAAATCCCACTTGGCTCACCAAATTTCATTCTTCTAGATTATATCGTTCCTTTGCAGTAACCGTTTTCATGTTTAGGTTTCACTCTGTTTTCTCCTATATGGATACATGTAGTTGGAACTCTAAATCAAACACAGTTTGTGCTAGCTCTTTGAAACTTGGCACAATAATGTAGTTCCAAGTTCTATCGCTATGGTTTGTGTCCTATTAAAGTAGCCCCAAGCAGAGACTGACAAGAATCACTTTCATTGAAAGGGTTTGCCAAGCTTCCAAAAAACTACGAGTTTCCGGAAATCTCAGTGAACATTTTTTCACCCAATCTTGATGATACTGGCAGGTAATGATCAGGACACCAATCCCACTTGGCTCACCAAATTTCGTTCTTCTTGGTTAAACCGTTCCTTTGCAGTAACCGTTTTCATGTTTAGGTTTCACTCTGTTTTCTCCTATATGGATACATGTAGTTGGAACTCTAAATCAAACACGGTTTGTGCTAGCTCTTTGAAACTTGGCACAATAATGTAGTTCCAAGTTCTATCGATATGGTTGGTGTCCTATTGAAGTAGCCCCAAGCAGAGACTGACGAGAATCACTTTCATTGAAAGGGGTTGCCAAGCTTCCAAAAATCTACGAGTTTCCTGAAATCTCAGCAAATATTTTTTCACCCAATCTTGATGATACTGGCAGGTAATGATCAGGACACCAATCCCACTTGGCTCACCAAATTTCATTCTTCTAGGTTAAATCTGACCTTTGCAGTAACCGTTTTCATGTTTAGGTTTCACTCTGTTTTCTCCTATATGGATACATGTAGTTGGAACTCTAAATCAAACACGGTTTGGGCTAGCTGTTTGAAACGTGGCACAATAATGTAGTTCAAAGTTCTGTCGCCTTTTTTTGTGTATTATTGAAGTACCCCAAGCAGAGACTGACGAGAATCACTTTCATTGAAAAAGGGTTGCCAAGCTTCCAAAAAACTATGAGTTTCCTCAAATTTCAGTAAACACTTTTCACCCAATCTTGATGATACTGGAGGAAATGATCAGTACACCAATCCCAATTGGCTCACCAAATTTCGTTCTTCTACGTTAAATCGTTCCTTTGCAGTAACCGTTTTCATGTTTAGGTTTCACTCTGTTTTCTCGTATATGGATACATGTAGTTGGAACTCTAAATCAAACACGGTTTGTGCTAGCTCTTGGAAACGTGGCACAATAATGTAGTTCCAAGTTCTATCGATATGGTTGGTGTCCTATTGAAGTAGCCCCAAGCAGAGACTGACGAGAACCACTTTCATTGAAATGGGTTTCCAATTTGCCAAGCTTCCAAAAACCTACGAGTTTCCGGAAATCTCAGCAAACATTTTTTCACCCAATCTTGATGATACTGGCAGGGAATGATCAGGACACCAATCCCACTTGGCTCACCAAATTTCGTTCTTCTTGGTTAAACCGTTCCTTTGCAGTAACCGTTTTCATGTTTAGGTTTCACTCTGTTTTCTCCAATATGGATACATGTAGTTGGAACTCTAAATCAAACACGGTTAGTGCTAGCTCTTTGAAACTTGGCACAATAATGTAGTTCCAAGTTCTATCGATATGGTTTCTGTCCCATTATACTAGCACCAAGCAGAGACTGACGAGAATCACTTTCATTGAAAGGGGTTGCCAAGCTTCCAAAAACCTACGAGTTTCCGGAAATCTCAGCAAATATTTTATCACCCAATCTTGATGATACTGCTAGGTAATGATCAGTACACCAATCCCACTTGGCTCACCAAATTTCGTTCTTCTAGGTTAAACCGTTCCTTTGCATTAACCATTTTCATGTTTAGGTTTCACTCTGTTTTCTCCTATATGGATACATGTATTTGGAACTCTAAATAAAACACGGTTTGTGCTAGCTCTTTGAAACTTGGCACAATAATGTAGTTCCAAGTTCTATCGCTATGGTTGGTGTCCTATTGAAGTAGCCCCAAGCAGAGACTGACAAGAATCACTTTCATTGAAAGGGGTTTCCAAGTTTCCAAAAGACTACGAGTTTCCTGAAATCTCAGCAAATATTTTTTCTCCCAATCTTGATGATACTGGCAGGTAATGATCACTACACCAATCCCACTTGGCTCACCAAATTTCGTTCTTCTTGGTTAAACCGTTCCTTTGCAGTAACCGTTTTCATGTTTAGGTTTCACTCTGTTTTCTCCTATATGGATACATGTAGTTGGAACTCTAAATCAAACACAGTTTGTGCTAGCTCTTTGAAACTTGGCAGAATAATGTAGTTCCAAGTTCTATCGATATGGTTGGTGTCCTATTGAAGTAGCCCCAAGCAGAGACTGACGAGAATCACTTTCATTGAAAGGGGTTGCCAAGCTTCCAAAAATCTACGAGTTTCCTTAAATCTCAGCAAATATTTTTTCACCAAATCTTGATGATACTGGCAGGTAATGATCACTACACCAATCCCACTTGGCTCACCAAATTTCATTCTTCTAGGTTAAATCTTACCTTTGCAGTAACCGTTTTCATGTTTAGGTTTCACTCTGTTTTCTCCTATATGGATACATGTAGTTGGAACTCTAAATCAAACCTGGTTTGGGCTAGCTGTTTGAAACTTGGCACAATAATGTAGTTCCAAGTTCTGTCGCCTCTTTTTGTGTATTATTGATGTACCCCAAGCAGAGACTGACGAGAATCACTTTCATTGAAAAAGGGTTGCCAAGCTTCCAAAAAACTATGAGTTTCCTCAAATCTCAGTAAACATTTTTCACCCAATCTTGATGATACTGGCAGGAAATGGTCAGTACACCAATCCCACTTGGCTCACCAAATTTCGTTCTTCTACGTTAAATCGTTCCTTTGCAGTAACCGTTTTCATGTTTAGGTTTCACTCTGTTTTCTCCTATATGGATACATGTAGTTGGAACTCTAAATCAAACACGGTTAGTGCTAGCTCTTTGAAACTTGGCACAATAATGTAGTTCCAAGTTCTATCGATATGGTTTCTGTCCTATTGAAGTAGCACCAAGCAGAGACTGACGAGAATCACTTTCATTGAAAGGGGTTGCCAAGCTTCCAAAAAACTACGAGTTTCCGGAAATCTCAGCAAACATTTTTTCACCCAATCTTGATGATACTGGCAGGTAATGATCAGGACACCAATTCCACTTGGCTCACCAAATTTTGTTCTTCTAGGTTAAACCGTTCTTTGCAGTAACCGTTTTCATGTTTAGGTTTCACTCTGTTTTCTCCTATATGGATACATGTAGTTGGAACTCTAAATCAAACACGGTTTGTGCTAGCTCTTTGAAACTTGGAAAAATAATGTAGTTCCAAGTTCTTTCGCTACTGTTTGTGTCGTATTGAAGTAGCCGCAAGCAGAGACTGACGAGAATCACTTTCATTGAAAGGGGTTGCCAATTTGCCAAGCTTCCAAAAAACTACGAGTTTCCGGAAATCTCAGCAAACATTTTTTCACCCAATCTTGATGATACTGGCAGGTAATGATCAGGACACCAATCGCACTTGGCTCACCAAATTTCGTTTTTCTTGGTTAAACCGTTCCTTTGCAGTAACCGTTTTCATGTTTAGGTTTCACTCTGTTTTCTTCTATATGGATACATGTAGTTGGAACTCTAAATCAAACACGGTTTGTGCTAGCTCTTTGAAACTTGGCACAATAATGTAGTTCCAAGTTCTATCGATATGGTTGGTGTCCTATTGAATTAGCCCCAAGCAGAGACTGACGAGAATCACTTTCATTGAAAGGGGTTGCCAAGCTTCCAAAAATCTACGAGTTTCTTGAAATCTCAGCAAATATTTTTTCACCCAATCTTGATGATACTGGCAGGTAATGATCACTACACCAATCCCACTTGGCTCACCAAATTTCATTCTTCTAGGTTAAATCGTTCCTTTGCAGTAACCGTTTTCATGTTTAGGTTTCACTCTGTTTTCTCCTATATGGATACATGTATTTGGAACTCTAAATCAAACACGGTTTGGGCTAGCTGTTTGAAACTTGGCACAATGATGTAGTTCCAAGTTCTGTCGCCTCTTTTTGTGTATTATTGAACTACCCCAAGCAGAGACTGACGAGAATCACTTTCATTGAAAAAGGGTTGCCAAGCTTCCAAAAAAGTATGAGTTTCCTCAAATCTCACCAAACATTTTTCACCCAATCTTGATGATACTGGCAGGAAATGATCAGTACACCAATCCCACTTGGCTCACCAAATTTCGTTCTTCTACGTTAAATCGTTCCTTTGAAGTAACCGTTTTCATGTTTAGGTTTCACTCTGTTTTCTCCTATATGGATACATGTAGTTGGAACTCTAAATCAAACACGGTTTGTGCTAGCTCTTGGAAACGTGGCACAATAATGTAATTCCAAGTTCTATCGCTATGGTTTGTGTCCTATTGAAGTAGCCCCAAGCAGAGACTGACGAGAACCACTTTCATTGAAAGGGGTTGCCAATTTGCCAAGCTTCCAAAAAACTACGATTTTCCGCAAATCTCAGCAAACATTTTTTCACCCAATCTTGATGATACTGGCAGGTAATGATCAGGACACCAATACCACTTGGCTCACCAAATTTCGTTCTTCTAGGTTAAACCGTTCCTTTGCAGTAACCGTTTTCATGTTTAGGTTTCACTCTGTTTTCTCCTCTATGGATACATGTAGTTGGAACTCTAAATCAAACACGGTTTGTGCTAGCTCTTTGAAACTTTGAACAATAATGTAGTTCCAAGTTCCTTCGCTACTGTTGGTGTCGTATTGAAGTAGCCGCAAGCAGAGACTGACGAGAATCACTTTCATTGAAAGGGGTTGCCAATTTGCCAAGCTTCCAAAAAACTACGAGTTTCCGGAAATCTCAGCAAACATTTTTTCACCCAATCTTGATGATACTGGCAGGTAATGATCAGGACACCAATCCCACTTGGCTCACCAAATTTCGTTCTTCTTGGTTAAACCGTTCCTTTGCAGTAACCGTTTTCATGTTTAGGTTTCACTCTGTTTTCTCCTATATGGATACATGTAGTTGGAACTCTAAATCAAACACGGTTTGTGCAAGCTCTTTGAAACTTGGCACAATAATGTAGTTCCAAGTTCTATCGCTATGGTTGGTGTCCTATTGAAGTAGCCCCAAGCAGAGACTGACGAGAATCACTTTCATTGAAAGGGGTTTCCAAGTTTCCAAAAGACTACGAGTTTCCTGAAATCTCAGCAAACATTTTTTCACCCAATCTTGATGATAATGGCAGGTAATGATCAGTACACCAATCCCACTTGGCTCACCAAATTTCGTTCTTCTTGGTTAAACCGTTCTTTGCAGTAACCGTTTTCATGTTTAGGTTTCACTCTGTTTTCTCCTATATGGATACATGTAGTTGGAACTCTAAATCAAACACGGTTAGTGCTAGCTCTTTGAAACTTGGCACAATAATGTAGGTTCCAAGTTCTATCGATATGGTTTCTGTCCTATGAAGTAGCACCAAGCAGAGACTGACGAGAATCACTTTCATTGAAAGGGGTTGCCAAGCTTCAAAAAACTACGAGTTTCCGGAAATCTCAGCAAACATTTTATCACCCAATCTTGATGATACTGGCAGGTAATGATCAGGACACCAATCCCAATTGGCTCACCAAATTTCGTTCTTCTAGATTAAAGCGTTCGTTTTAGTAACCGTTTTCATGTTTAGGTTTCCCTCTGTTTTCTCCTATATGGATACATGTATTTGGAAATCTAAATAAAACACGGTTTGTGCTAGCTCTTTGAAACTTGGCACAATAATGTAGTTCCAAGTTCTTTCGCTACTGTTGGTGTCGTATTGAAGTAGCCGCAAGCAGAGACTGACGAGAATCACTTTCATTGAAAGGGGTTGCCAATTTGCCAAGCTTCCAAAAAACTACGAGTTTCCGGAAATCTCAGCAAACATTTTTTCACCCAATCTTGATGATACTGGCAGGTAATGATCAGGACACCAATCCCACTTGGCTCACCAAATTTCATTCTTCTTGGTTAAACCGTTCCTTTGCAGTAACCGTTTTCATGTTTAGGTTTCACTCTGTTTTCTCCTATATGGATACATGTAGTTGGAACTCTAAATCAAACACGGTTTGTGCTAGCTCTTTGAAACTTGGCACAATCATGTAGTTCCAAGTTCTATCGATATGGTTGGTGTCCTATTGAAGTAGCCCCAAGCAGAGACTGACGAGAATCACTTTCATTGAAAGGGGTTGCCAAGCTTCCAAAAATCTACGAGTTTCCTGAAATCTCAGCAAATATTTTTTCACCCAATCTTGATGACACTGGCAGGTAATGATCACTACACCAATCCCACTTGGCTCACCAAATTTCATTCTTCTAGGTTAAATCGTTCCTTTGCAGTAACCGTTTTCATGTTTAGGTTTCACTCTGTTTTCTCCTATATGGATACATGTAGTTGGAACTCTAAATCAAACACGGTTTGGGCTAGCTATTTGAAACTTGGCACAATCATGTAGTTCCAAGTTCTGTCGCCTTTTTTTGTGTATTATTGAAGTACCCCAAGCAGAGACTGACGAGAATCACTTTCATTGAAAAAGGGTTGCCAAGCTTCCAAAAAACTATGAGTTTCCTCAAATCTCAGCAAACATTTTTCACCCAATCTTGATGATACTGGCAGGAAATGATCAGTACAGCAATCCCACTTGGCTCACCAAATTTCGTTCTTCTAGGTTAAACACTTCCTTTGCAGTAACCGTTTTCATGTTTAGTTTTCACTCTGTTTTCTCCTATATGGATACATGTATTTGGATCTCAAAATCAAGCACGGTTTGTGCTAGCTCTTTGAACCTTGGCACAATAATGTAGTTCCAAGTTCTATCCATATGGTTTGTGTCCTATTGAAGTAGCCCCAAGCAGAGACTGACGAGAATCACTTTCATTGAAAGGGGTTGCCAAGCTTCCAAAAACTACGAGTTTCCTGAAATCTCAGCAAACATTTTTTCACCCAATCTTGATGATGCTTGCAGGTAATGATCAGTACACCAATCCCACTTGGCTCACAAAATTTCGGACTTCTAGGTTAAACCATTCGTTTGCAGTAACCGTTTTCATGTTTAGGTTACACTCTGTTTTCTCCTATATGGATACATGTAGTTGGAACCTCTAAATCAAACACGGTTTGTGCTAGCTCTTTGAAACTTGGCACAATAATGTAGTTCCAAGTTCTATCGATATGGTTGGTGTCTATTGAAGTAGCCCTAAGCAGAGACTGACAAGAATCACTTGCATTGAAAGGGGTTGCCAAGCTTCCAAAAAACTACGATTTTCCTGAAATCTCAGCAAACATTTTTTCACCCAATCTTGATGATACTGGCAGGTAATGATCAGTACACCAAACCCACTTGGCTCACCAAATTTCGTTCTTCTAGATTAAAACGTTCTTTTGCAGTAACCGTTTTCATGTTTAGGTTTCACTCTGTTTTCTCCTATATGGAATCATGTATTTGGAATTCAAAATCAAGCACGGTTTGTGCTAGCTCTTTGAAACTTGGCACCATAATGTAGTTCGAAGTTCTATCGCTATGGTTTGTGTCCTATTGAAGTAGCCCCAAGCAGAGACTGACGAGAATCGCTTTCATTGAAAGGGTTTGCCAAGCTTCCAAAAAACTACGAGTTTCCTGAAATCTCAGCAAACATTTTTTCACCCAATCTTGATGATACTGGCAGGTAATGATCAGTACACCAATCCCACGAGGCTCACCAAATTTCTTTCTTCTAGGTTAAACCGTTCCTTTGCAGTAACCGTTTTCATGTTTTGGTTTCACTCTGTTTTCTCCTATATGGATACAGGTAGGTGGAACTCTAAATCAAACACGGTTTGTGCTAGCTCTTTGAAACTTGGCACAATAATATAGTTCCAAGTTCTATCGCTATGGTTTGTGTCCTATTGAAGTATCCCCAAGCAGAGACTGAGGAGAATCACTTTCATTGAAAGGGGTTGCCAAGCTTCCAAAACACTACGAGTTTCCTGAAATCTCAGCAAACATTTTTTCACCCAATCTTGATGATACTGGCAGGTAATGATCAGTACACCAATCCCACTTGGCTCACCAAATTTCGTTCTTCTAGGTTAATCCGTTCCTTTGCAATAACCGTTTTCATGTTTAGGTTTCACTCTGTTTTCTCCTATATGTATACATGTAGTTGGAACCCTAAATCAAACACTGATTGTGCTAGCTCTTTGAAACTTGGCACAATAATGTAGTTCCAAGTTTTATCGTTATGGTTTGTGTCCTATTGAAGTAGCCCCAAGCAGAGACTGACGAGAATCACTTTCATTGAAAGGGGTTGCCAAGCTTCCAAAAAACTACTAGTTTCCTGAAATCTCAAAAACATTTTTTCACCCAATCTTGATGATACTGGCAGGTAATGATCAGGACACCAATCCCACTTGGCTCACCAAATTTCGTTCTTCTAGGTTAAACCGTTCGTTTGCAGTAACCGTTTTCATGTTTAGGTTTCACTCTGTTTTCTCCTATATGGATACATGTATTTGGAACTCAAAATCAAGCACGGTTTGTGCTAGCTCTTTGAACCTTGGCACAATAATGTAGTTCCAAGTTCTATCGCTATGGTTTGTGTCCTATTGAAGTAGCCCCAAGCAGAGACTGACGAGAACCACTTTCATTGAAAGGGGTTGCCAATTTGCCAAGCTTCCAAAAATCTACGAGTTTCCGGAAATCTCAGCAAACATTTTTTCACCCAATCTTGATGATACTGGCAGGTAATGATCAGGACACCAATTCCACTTGGCTCACCAAATTTCGTTCTTCTAGGTTAAACCGTTCTTTGCAGTAACCGTTTTCATGTTTAGGTTTCACTCTGTTTTCTCCTATATGGATACATGTAGTTGGAACTCTAAATCAAACACGGTTTGTGCTAGCTCTTTGAAACTTGGCACAATAATGTAGTTCGAAGTTCTATTCCTATGGTTGGTGTCCTATTGAAGTAGCCCCAAGCAGAGACTGACGAGAATCACTTTCATTATAAGGGTTGCCAAGCTTCCAAAAAACTACGAGTTTCCTGAAATCTCAGCAAACATTTTGTCACCCAATCTTGATGATACTGGCAGGTAATGATCAGTACACCAATCCCACTTGGCTCACCAAATTTCGTTCTTCTAGTTTAAACCGTTCCATTGCAGTAACCGTTTTCATGTTTAGGTTTCACTCTGTTTTCTCCTATATGGATACAGGTAGTTGGAACTCTAAATCAAACACGGTTTGTGCTACCTCTTTGAAACTTGGCAGAATAATGTAGTTCCAAGTTCTATCGCTATGGCTTCTGTCCTATTGAAGTATCCCCAAGCAGAGACGGACGAGAATCACTTTCATTGAAAGGGGTTGCCAAGCTTATAAAAAAACTACGAGTTTCTGGAAATCTCAGCAATCATTTTCTCACCCAATCATGATGATACTGGTAGGTAATGATCAGGACACCAGTCCCACTTGGCTCACCAAATTTCTTTCTTCTAGGTTAAACCGTTCGTTTGCAGTAACCGTTTTCATGTTTAGGTTTCACTCTGTTTTCTCCTATATGGATACATGTATTTGGAACTCAAAATGAAGCACGGTTTGTGCTAGCTCTTTGAACCTTGGCACAATAATGTAGTTCCAAGTTCTATCGATATGGTTGGTGTCCTATTGAAGTACCCCAAGCAGAGACTGACGAGAATCACTTTCATTGAAAGGGGTTGCCAAGCTTCCAAAAAACTACGAGTTTCTGGAAATCTCAGCAAACATTTTTTCACCCAATCATGATGATACTGGCAGGTAATGATCAGGACACCAATCCCACTTGGCTCACCAAATTTCGTTCTTCTAGATTAAACTGTTCGTTTGCAGTAACCGTTTTCATGTTTAGGTTTCACTCTGTTTTCTCCTATATGGATACATGTAGTTGGAACTCTAAAACAAACACGGTTTGTGCTAGCTCTTTGAAACTTGGCACAATAATGTAGTTCCAAGTTCTATTGCTATGGTTGGTGTCCTATTGAATTAGCCCCAAGCAGAGACTGACGAGAATCACTTTCATTGAAAGGGGTTGCCAAGCTTCCAAAAAGCTACGAGTTTTTTGAAATCTCAGCAAACATTTTCTCACCCAATCTTGATGATACTGGCAGGTAAAGATCAGGACACCAATCCACTTGGCACACCAAATTTCGTTCTTCTAGATTAAACCGTTCGTTTGCAGTAACCGTTTTCATGTTTAGGTTTCACTCTGTTGTCTCCTATATGGATACATGTATTTGGAACTCAAAATAAAGCACGGTTTGTGCTAGCTCTTTGAAACTTGGCACAATAATGTAGTTCCAAGTTCTATCGATATGGTTGGTGTCCTATTGAATTAGCCCCAAGCAGAGACTGACGAGAATCACTTTCATTGAAAGGGGTTGCCAAGCTTCCAAAAAGCTACGAGTTTTTTGAAATCTCAGCAAACATTTTTTCACCCAATCATGATGATACTGGCAGGTAATGATCAGGACACCAATCCCACTTGGCTCACCAAATTTCGTTCATCTCGGTTAAACCATTCCTTTGCAGTAACCGTTTTCATGTTTAGGTTTCACTCTGTTTTCTCCTATATGGATACATGTAGTTGGAACTCTAAATCAAACACGGTTTGTGCTAGCTCTTTGAAACTTGGCACAATAATGTAGTTCCAAGTTCTATCGATACGGTTGGTGTCCTATTGAAGTAGCCCGAAGCATAGATTGACGAGAATCACTTTCATTGAAAGGGGTTGCCAAGCTTCCAAAAAACTACGAGTTTCCTGAAATCTCAGCAAACATTTTTTCACCCAATCTTGATGATACTGGCAGGTAATGATCAGTACACCAATCCCACTTGGCTCACCAAATTTCGTTCTTCTAGGTTAAACCGTTCCTTTGCAGTAACCGTTTTCATGTTTAGGTTTCACTCTGTTTTCTCCTATACGGATACATGTAGTTGGAACTCAAAATGAAGCACGGTTTGTGCTAGCTCTTTGAAACTTGGCACAATAATGTAGTTCCAAGTTCTATCGATATGGTTGGTGGCCTCTTGAAGTAGCCCCAAGCAGAGACTGACGAGAATCACTTTCATTGAAAGGGGTTGCCAAGCTTCCAAAAAACTACGAGTTTCCTGAAATCTCAGCAAACATTTTTTCACCCAATCTTGATGATACTGGCAGGTAATGATCAGGACACCAGTCCCACTTGGCTCACCAAATTTCTTTCTTCTAGGTTAAACCGTTCCTTTGCAGTAACCATTTTCATGTTTAGGTTTCACTCTGTTTTCTCCTATATGGATACATGTAATTGGAACATTAAATCAAACACGGTTTGTGCTAGCTCTTTGAAACTTGGCACAATAATGTAGTTCCAAGTTCTATCGCTATGGTTTGTGTCCTATTGAAGTAGCCCCAAGCAGAGACTGACGAGAATCACTTTCTTTGAAAGGGGTTGCCAAGCTTCCAAAAAACTACGAGTTTCTGGAAATCTCAGCAAACATTTTTTCACCCAATCATGATGATACTGGCACGTAATTATCAGGACACCAACCCCATTTGGCTCACCAAATTTCGTTCTTCTCGGTTAAACCATTCCTTTGCAGTAACCGTTTTCATGTTTAGGTTTCACTCTGTTTTCTCCTATATGGATACATGTAGTTGGAAATCTAAATCAAACACGGTTTGTGCTAGCTCTTTGAAACTTGGCACAATAATGTAGTTCCAAGTTCTATCGATAATGGTTGGTGTCCTATTGAAGTAGCCCCAAGCAGAGACTGACGAGAATCACTTTCATTGAAAGGGGTTGGCAAGCTTCCAAAAAACTACGAGTTTCTGGAAATCTCAGCAAACATTTTTTCACCCAATCATGATGATACTGGCAGGTAATGATCAGGACACCAATCCCACTTGGCTCACCAAATTTCGTTCTTCTAGATTAAACCGTTCGTTTGCAGTAACCGTTTTCAAGTTCAGGTTTCACTCTGTTTTCTCCTATATGGATACATGTATTTGGAACTCTAAATCAAACACGGTTTGTGCTAGCTCTTTGAAACTTGGCACAATAATGTAGTTCCAAGTTCTATCGCTATGGTTGGTGTCCTATTGAATTAGACCCAAGCAGAGACTGACGAGAATCACTTTCATTGAAAGGGGTTGCCAAGCTTCCAAAAAGCTACGAGTTTTTTGAAATCTCAGCAAACATTTTTTCACCCAATCATGTTGATACTGGCAGGTAATGATCAGGACACCAATCCCACTTGGCTCACCAAATTTCAATCTTCTCAGTTAAACCATTCCTTTGCAGTAACCGTTTTCATGTTTAGGTTTCACTCTGTTTTCTCCTATATGGATACATGTAGTTGGAACTCTAAATCAAACACGGTTTGTGCTAGCTCTTTGAAACTTGCCACAATAATGTAGGTCCAAGTTCTATCGATATGGTTGGTGTCCTATTGAAGTAGCCCCCAGCAGAGACTGACGAGAATCACTTTCATTGAAAGGGGTTGCCAAGCTTCCAAAAAACTACGATTTTCCTGAAATCTCAGCAAACATTTTTTCACCCAATCTTGATGATACTGGCAGGTAATGATCAGTACACCAATCCCACTTGGCTCACCAAATTTCGTTCTTCTAGGTTAAACCGTTCCTTTGCAGTAACCGTTTTCATGTTTAGGTTTCACTCTGTTTTCTCCTATACGGATACATGTAGTTGGAACTCTAAATCAAACACGGTTTGTGCTAGCTCTTTGAAACTTGGCACAATAATGTAGTTCCAAGTTCTATCGATATGGTTGGTGGCCTCTTGAAGTAGCCCCAAGCAGAGACTGACGAGAATCACTTTCATTGAAAGGGGTTGCCAAGCTTCCAAAAACCTACGAGTTTTTTGAAATCTCAGCAAACATTTTCTCACCCAATCTTGATGATACTGGCAGGTAATGATCAGGACACCAATCCCACTTGGCTCACCAAATTTCGTTCTTCTAGGTTAAACCGTTCCTTTGCAGTAACCGTTTTCATGTTTAGGTTTCACTCTGTTTTCTCCTATACGGATACATGTAGTGGGAACTCTAAATCAAACACGGTTTGTGCTACCTCTTTGAAACTTGCCACAATAATGTAGGTCCAAGTTCTATCGATATGGTTGGTGTCCTATTGAAGTAGCCCCCAGCAGAGATTGACGAGAATCACTTTCATTGAAAGGGGTTGCCAAGCTTCCAAAAAACTACGATTTTCCTGAAATTTCAGCAAATATTTTTTTAACCAATCTTGATGATACTGGCAGGTAATGATCAGTACACCAATCCCACTTGGCTCACCAAATTTCGTTCTTCTAGGTTAAACCGTTCCTTTGCAGTAACCGTTTTCATGTTTAGGTTTCACTCTGTTTTCTCCTATACGGATACATGTAGTTGGAACTCTAAATCAAACACGGTTTGTGCTAGCTCTTTGAAACTTGGCACAATAATGTAGTTCCAAGTTCTATCGATATGGTTGGTGGCCTCTTGAAGTAGCCCCAAGCAGAGACTGACGAGAATCACTTTCATTGAAAGGGGTTGCCAAGCTTCCAAAAAGCTACGAGTTTTTTGAAATCTCAGCAAACATTTTCTCACCCAATCTTGATGATACTGGCAGGTAATGATCAGGACACCAATCCCACTTGGCTCACCAAATTTCGTTCTTCTAGGTTAAACCGTTCCTTTGCAGTAACCGTTTTCATGTTTAGGTTTCACTCTGTTTTCTCCTATACGGATACATGTAGTTGGAACTCTAAATCAAACACGGTTTGTGCTAGCTCTTTGAAACTTGGCACAATAATGTAGTTCCAAGTTCTATCGATATGGTTGGTGTCCTATTGAAGTAGCCCCAAGCAGAGACTGACGAGAATCACTTTCATTGAAAGGGGTTGCCAAGCTTCCAAAAAGCTACGAGTTTTTTGAAATCTCAGCAAACATTTTCTCACCCAATCTTGATGATACTGGCAGGTAATGATCAGGACACCAATCCCACTTGGCTCACCAAATTTCGTTCTTCTAGATTAAACCGTTCGTTTGCAGTAACCGTTTTCATGTTCAGGTTTCACTCTGTTTTCTCCTATATGGATACATGTATTTGGAACTCTAAATCAAACACGGTTTGTGCTAGCTCTTTGAAACTTGGCACAATAATGTAGTTCCAAGTTCTATCGCTATGGTTGGTGTCCTATTGAATTAGCCCAAGCAGAGACTGACGAGAATCACTTTCATTGAAAGGGGTTGCCAAGCTTCCAAAAAGCTACGAGTTTTTTGAAATCTCAGCAAACATTTTTTTACCCAATCATGTTGATACTGGCAGGTAATGATCAGGACACCAATCCCACTTGGCTCACCAAATTTCGTTCTTCTCAGTTAAACCATTCCTTTGGAGTAACCGTTTTCATGTTTAGGTTTCACTCTGTTTTCTCCTATATGGATACATGTATTTGGAACTCTAAATCAAACACGGTTTGTGCTAGCTCTTTGAAACTTGCCACAATAATGTAGGTCCAAGTTCTATCGATATGGTTGGTGTCCTATTGAAGTAGCCCCCAGCAGAGATTGACGAGAATCACTTTCATTGAAAGGGGTTGCCAAGCTTCCAAAAAACTACGATTTTCCTGAAATCTCAGCAAACATTTTTTCACCCAATCTTGATGATACTGGCAGGTAATGATCAGTACACCAATCCCACTTGGCTCACCAAATTTCGTTCTTCTAGGTTAAACCGTTCCTTTGCAGTAACCGTTTACATGTTTAGGTTTCACTCTGTTTTCTCCTATACGGATACATGTAGTTGGAACTCTAAATCAAACACGGTTTGTGCTAGCTCTTTGAAACTTGGCACAATAATGTAGTTCCAAGTTCTATCGATATGGTTGGTGGCCTCTTGAAGTAGCCCCAAGCAGAGACTGACGAGAATCACTTTCATTGAAAGGGGTTGCCAAGCTTCCAAAAAGCTACGAGTTTTTTGAAATCTCAGCAAACATTTTCTCACCCAATCTTGATGATACTGGCAGGTAATGATCAGGACACCAATCCCACTTGGCTCACCAAATTTCGTTCTTCTAGGTTAAACCGTTCGTTTGCAGTAACCGTTTTCATGTTTAGGTTTCACTCTGTTTTCTCCTATACGGATACATGTAGTTGGAACTCTAAATCAAACACGGTTTGTGCTAGCTCTTTGAAACTTGGCACAATAATGTAGTTCCAAGTTCTATCGCTATGGTTGGTGTCCTATTGAATTAGCCCCAAGCAGAGACTGACGAGAATCACTTTCATTGAAAGGGGTTGCCAAGCTTCCAAAAAGCTACGAGTTTCTGGAAATCTCAGCAAACATTTTTGCACCCAATCATGATGATACTGGCAGTTAATGATCAGGACACCAATCCCACTTGGCTCACCAAATTTCGTTCTTCTCGTTAAACCGTTCCTTTGCAGTAACCGTTTTCATGTTTAGGTTTCACTCTGTTTTCTCCTATATGGATACATATAGTTGGAACTCTAAATCAAACACGGTTTGTGCTAGCTCTTTGAAACTTGGCACAATAATGTAGTTCCAAGTTCTATCGCTATGGTTGGTGTCCTATTGAATTAGCCCCAAGCAGAGACTGACGAGAATCACTTTCATTGAAAGGGGTTTCCAAGCTTCCAAAAAGCTACGAGTTTTTGAAATCTCAGCAAACATTTTTTCACCCAATCATGTTGATACTGGCAGGTAATGATCAGGACACCAATCCCACTTGGCTCACCAAATTTCGTTCTTCTCAGTTAAACCATTCCTTTGCAGTAACCGTTTTCATGTTTAGGTTTCACTCTGTTTTCTCCTATATGGATACATGTAGTTGGAACTCTAAATCAAACACGGTTTGTGCTAGCTCTTTGAAATTTGCCACAATAATGTAGGTCCAAGTTCTATCGATATGGTTGGTGTCCTATTGAAGTAGCCCCCAGCAGAGATTGACGAGAATCACTTTCATTGAAAGGGGTTGCCAAGCTTCCAAAAAACTACGAGTTTCCTGAAATCACAGCAAACATTTTTTCACCCAATCTTGATGATACTGGCAGGTAATGATCAGTACACCAATCCCACTTGGCTCACCAAATTTCGTTCTTCTAGGTTAAACCGTTCCTTTGCAGTAACCGTTTTCATGTTTAGGTTTCACTCTGTTTTCTCCTATACGGATACATGTAGTTGGAACTCTAAATCAAACACGGTTTGTGCTAGCTCTTTGAAACTTGGCACAATAATGTAGTTCCAAGTTCTATCGATATGGTTGGTGGCCTCTTGAAGTAGCCCCAAGCAGAGACTGACGAGAATCACTTTCATTGAAAGGGGTTGCCAAGCTTCCAAAAAGCTACGAGTTTTTTGAAATCTCAGCAAACATTTTCTCACCCAATCTTGATGATACTGGCAGGTAATGATCAGGACACCAATCCCACTTGGCTCACCAAATTTCGTTCTTCTAGATTAAACCGTTCGTTTGCAGTAACCGTTTTCATGTTCAGGTTTCACTCTGTTTTCTCCTATATGGATACATGTATTTGGAACTCTAAATCAAACACGGTTTGTGCTAGCTCTTTGAAACTTGGCACAATAATGTAGTTCCAAGTTCTATCGCTATGGTTGGTGTCCTATTGAATTAGCCCCAAGCAGAGACTGACGAGAATCACTTTCATTGAAAGGGGTTGCCAAGCTTCCAAAAAGCTACGAATTTTTTGAAATCTCAGCAAACATTTTTTCACCCAATCATGTTGATACTGGCAGGTAATGATCAGGACACCAATCCCACTTGGCTCACCAAATTTCGTTCTTCTCAGGTAAACCGTTCCTTTGCAGTAACCGTTTTCATGTTTAGGTTTCACTCTGTTTTCTCCTATATGGATACATGTAGTTGGAACTCTAAATCAAACACGGTTTGTGCTAGCTCTTTGAAACTTGGCACAATAATGTAGTTCCAAGTTCTATCGCTATGGTTGGTGTCCTATTGAATTAGCCCCAAGCAGAGACTGATGAGAATCACTTTCATTGAAAGGGGTTGCCAAGCTTCCAAAAAGCTACGAGTTTTTTGAAATCTCAGCAAACATTTTTTCACCCAATCATGTTGATACTGGCAGGTAATGATCAGGACACCAATCCCACTTGGCTCACCAAATTTCGTTCTTCTCAGTTAAACCATTCCTTTGGAGTAACCGTTTTCATGTTTTAGGTTTCACTCTGTTTTCTCCTATATGGATACATGTAGTTGGAACTCTAAATCAAACACGGTTTGTGCTAGCTCTTTGAAACTTGCCACAATAATGTAGGTCCAAGTTCTATCGATATGGTTGGTGTCCTATTGAAGTAGCCCCCAGCAGAGATTGACGAGAATCACTTTCATTGAAAGGGGTTGCCAAGCTTCCAAAAAACTACGATTTTCCTGAAATCTCAGCAAACATTTTTTCACCCAATCTTGATGATACTGGCAGGTAATGATCAGTACACCAATCCCACTTGGCTCACCAAATTTCATTCTTCTAGGTTAAACCGTTCCTTTGCAGTAACCGTTTTCATGTTTTGGTTTCACTCTGTTTTCTCCTATACGGATACATGTAGTTGGAACTCTAAATCAAACACGTTTTGTGCTAGCTCTTTGAAACTTGGCACAATAATGTAGTTCCAAGTTCTATCGATATGGTTGGTGGCCTCTTGAAGTAGCCCCAAGCAGAGACTGACGAGAATCACTTTCATTGAAAGGGGTTGCCAAGCTTCCAAAAAGCTACGAGTTTTTTGAAATCTCAGCAAACATTTTCTCACCCAATCTTGATGATACTGGCAGGTAATGATCAGGACACCAATCCCACTTGGCTCACCAAATTTCGTTCTTCTAGGTTAAACCGTTCCTTTGCAGTAACCGTTTTCATGTTTAGGTTTCACTCTGTTTTCTCCTATATGGATACATGTAGTTGGAACTCTAAATCAAACACGGTTTGTGCTAGCTCTTTGAAACTTGGCACAATAATGTAGTTCCAAGTTCTATCGCTGTGGTTGGTGTCCTATTGAATTAGCCCCAAGCAGAGACTGACGAGAATCACTTTCATTGAAAGGGGTTGCCAAGCTTCCAAAAAGCTACGAGTTTTTTGAAATCTCAGCAAACATTTTTTCACCCAATCATGTTGATACTGGCAGGTAATGATCAGGACACCAATCCCACTTGGCTCACCAAATTTCGTTCTTCTGAGTTAAACCATTCCTTTGGAGTAACCGTTTTCATGTTTAGGTTTCACTCTGTTTTCTCCTATATGGATACATGTAGTTGGAACTCTAAATCAAACACGGTTTGTGCTAGCTCTTTGAAACTTGCCACAATAATGTAGGTCCAAGTTCTATCGATATGGTTGGTGTCCTATTGAAGTAGCCCCCAGCAGAGATTGACGAGAATCACTTTCATTGAAAGGGGTTGCCAAGCTTCCAAAAAACTACGAGTTTCCTGAAATCACAGCAAACATTTTTTCACCCAATCTTGATGATACTGGCAGGTAATGATCAGTACACCAATCCCACTTGGCTCACCAAATTTCGTTCTTCTAGGTTAAACCGTTCCTTTGCAGTAACCGTTTTCATGTTTAGGTTTCACTCTGTTTTCTCCTATACGGATACATGTAGTTGGAACTCTAAATCAAACACGGTTTGTGCTAGCTCTTTGAAACGTGGCACAATAATGTAGTTCCCAGTTCTATCGATATGGTTGGTGGCCTCTTGAAGTAGCCCCAAGCAGAGACTGACGAGAATCACTTTCATTGAAAGGGGTTGCCAAGCTTCCAAAAAGCTACGAGTTTTTTGAAATCTCAGCAAACATTTTCTCACCCAATCTTGATGATACTGGCAGGTAATGATCAGGACACCAATCCCACTTGGCTCACCAAATTTCGTTCTTCTAGATTAAACCGTTCGTTTGCAGTAACCGTTTTCATGTTCAGGTTTCACTGTGTTTTCTCCTATATGGATACATGTATTTGGAACTCTAAAATAAACACGGTTTGTGCTAGCTCTTTGAAACTTGGCACAATAATGTAGTTCAAGTTCTATCGCTATGGTTGGTGTCCTATTGAATTAGCCCCAAGCAGAGACTGACGAGAATCACTTTCATTGAAAGGGGTTGCCAAGCTTCCAAAAAGCTACGAATTTTTTGAAATCTCAGCAAACATTTTTTCACCCAATCATGTTGATACTCGCAGGTAATGATCAGGACACCAATACCACTTGGCTCACCAAATTTCGTTCTTCTCAGTTAAACCATTCCTTTGGAGTAACCGTTTTCATGTTTAGGTTTCACTCTGTTTTCTCCTATATGGATACATGTAGTTGGAACTCTAAATCAAACACGGTTTGTGCTAGCTCTTTGAAACTTGCCACAATAATGTAGGTCCAAGTTCTATCGATATGGTTGGTGTCCTATTGAAGTAGCCCCCAGCAGAGACTGACGAGAATCACTTTCATTGAAAGGGGTTGCCAAGCTTCCAAAAAACTACGATTTTCCTGAAATCTCAGCAAATATTTTTTTAACCAATCTTGATGATACTGGCAGGTAATGATCAGTACACCAATCCCACTTGGCTCACCAAATTTCGTTCTTCTAGGTTAAACCGTTCCTTTGCAGTAACCGTTTTCATGTTTAGGTTTCACTCTGTTTTCTCCTATACGGATACATGTAGTTGGAACTCTAAATCAAACACGGTTTGTGCTAGCTCTTTGAAACTTGGCACAATAATGTAGTTCCAAGTTCTATCGATATGGTTGGTGGCCTCTTGAAGTAGCCCCAAGCAGAGACTGACGAGAATCACTTTCATTGAAAGGGGTTGCCAAGCTTCCAAAAAGCTACGAGTTTTTTGAAATCTCAGCAAACATTTTCTCACCCAATCTTGATGATACTGTCAGGTAATGATCAGGACACCAATCCCACTTGGCTCACCAAATTTCGTTCTTCTAGGTTAAACCGTTCCTTTGCAGTAACTGTTTTCATGTTTAGGTTTCACTCTGTTTTCTCCTATACGGATACATGTAGTTGGAACTCTAAATCAAACACGGTTTGTGCTAGCTCTTTGAAACTTGGCACAATAATGTAGTTCAAAGTTCTATCGATATGGTTGGTGGCCTCTTGAAGTAGCCCCAAGCAGAGACTGACGAGAATCACTTTCATTGAAAGGGGTTGCCAAGCTTCCAAAAAGCTACGAGTTTTTTGAAATCTCAGCAAACATTTTCTCACCCAATCTTGATGATACTGGCAGGTAATGATCAGGACACCAATCCCACTTGGCTCACCAAATTTCGTTCTTCTAGATTAAACCGTTCGTTTGCAGTAACCGTTTTCATGTTCAGGTTTCACTCTGTTTTCTCCTATATGGATACATGTATTTGGAACTCTAAATCAAACACGGTTTGTGCTAGCTCTTTGAAACTTGGCACAATAATGTAGTTCCAAGTTCTATCGCTATGGTTGGTGTCCTATTGAATTAGCCCCAAGCAGAGACTGACGAGAATCACTTTCATTGAAAGGGGTTGCCAAGCTTCCAAAAAGCTACGAGTTTTTTGAAATCTCAGCAAACATTTTTTTACCCAATCATGTTGATACTGGCAGGTAATGATCAGGACACCAATCCCACTTGGCTCACCAAATTTCGTTCTTCTCAGTTAAACCATTCCTTTGGAGTAACCGTTTTCATGTTTAGGTTTCACTCTGTTTTCTCCTATATGGATGCATGTAGTTGGAACTCTAAATCAAACACGGTTTGTGCTAGCTCTTTGAAACTTGCCACAATAATGTAGGTCCAAGTTCTATCGATATGGTTGGTGTCCTATTGAAGTAGCCCCCAGCAGAGATTGACGAGAATCACTTTCATTGAAAGGGGTTGCCAAGCTTCCAAAAAACTACGATTTTCCTGAAATCTCAGCAAACATTTTTTCACCCAATCTTGATGATACTGGCAGGTAATGATCAGTACACCAATCCCACTTGGCTCACCAAATTTCGTTCTTCTAGGTTAAACCGTTCCTTTGCAGTAACCGTTTTCATGTTTAGGTTTCACTCTGTTTTCTCCTATACGGATACATGTAGTTGGAACTCTAAATCAAACACGGTTTGTGCTAGCTCTTTGAAACTTGGCACAATAATGTAGTTCCAAGTTCTATCGATATGGTTGGTGGCCTCTTGAAGTAGCCCCAAGCAGAGACTGACGAGAATCACTTTCATTGAAAGGGGTTGCCAAGCTTCCAAAAAGCTACGAGTTTTTTGAAATCTCAGCAAACATTTTCTCACCCAATCTTGATGATACTGGCAGGTAATGATCAGGACACCAATCCCACTTGGCTCACCAAATTTCGTTCTTCTAGGTTAAACCGTTCGTTTGCAGTAACCGTTTTCATGTTTAGGTTTCACTCTGTTTTCTCCTATACGGATACATGTAGTTGGAACTCTAAATCAAACACGGTTTGTGCTAGCTCTTTGAAACTTGGCACAATAATGTAGTTCCAAGTTCTATCGCTATGGTTGGTGTCCTATTGAATTAGCCCCAAGCAGAGACTGACGAGAATCACTTTCATTGAAAGGGGTTGCCAAGCTTCCAAAAAGCTACGAGTTTCTGGAAATCTCAGCAAACATTTTTGCACCCAATCATGATGATACTGGCAGTTAATGATCAGGACACCAATCCCACTTGGCTCACCAAATTTCGTTCTTCTCGGTTAAACCGTTCCTTTGCAGTAACCGTTTTCATGTTTTGGTTTCACTCTGTTTTCTCCTATATGGATACATGTAGTTGGAACTCTAAATCAAACACGGTTGGTGCTAGCTCTTTGAAACTTGGCACAATAATGTAGTTCCAAGTTCTATCGATATGGATGGTGTCCTATTGAATTAGCCCCAAGCAGAGACTGAGGAGAATCACTTTCATTGAAAGGGGTTGCCAAGCTTCCAAAAACCTACGAGTTTTTTGAAATCTCAGCAAACATTTTCTCACAAAATCTTAATGATACTTGCAGGTAATGATCAGGACACCAATCCCACTTGGCTCACCAAATTTCGTTCTTCTCGGTTAAACCGTTCCTTTGCAGTAACCGTTTTCATGTTTAGGTTTCAATCTGTTTTCTCCTATATGGATACATATAGTTGGAACTCTAAATCAAACACGGTTTGTGCTAGCTCTTTGAAACTTGGCACAATAATGTAGTTCCAAGTTCTATCGCTATGGTTGGTGTCCTATTGAATTAGCCCCAAGCAGAGACTGACGAGAATCACTTTCATTGAAAGGGGTTGCCAAGCTTCCAAAAAGCTACGAGTTTTTTGAAATCTCAGCAAACATTTTTTCACCCAATCATGTTGATACTGGCAGGTAATGATCAGGACACCAATCCCACTTGGCTCACCAAATTTCGTTCTTCTCAGTTAAACCATTCCTTTGCAGTAACCGTTTTCATGTTTAGGTTTCACTCTGTTTTCTCCTATATGGATACATGTAGTTGGAACTCTAAATCAAACACGGTTTGTGCTAGCTCTTTGAAATTTGCCACAATAATGTAGGTCCAAGTTCTATCGATATGGTTGGTGTCCTATTGAAGTAGCCCCCAGCAGAGATTGACGAGAATCACTTTCATTGAAAGGGGTTGCCAAGCTTCCAAAAAACTACGAGTTTCCTGAAATCACAGCAAACATTTTTTCACCCAATCTTGATGATACTGGCAGGTAATGATCAGTACACCAATCCCACTTGGCTCACCAAATTTCGTTCTTCTAGGTTAAACCGTTCCTTTGCAGTAACCGTTTTCATGTTTAGGTTTCACTCTGTTTTCTCCTATACGGATACATGTAGTTGGAACTCTAAATCAAACACGGTTTGTGCTAGCTCTTTGAAACTTGGCACAATAATGTAGTTCCAAGTTCTATCGATATGGTTGGTGGCCTCTTGAAGTAGCCCCAAGCAGAGACTGACGAGAATCACTTT
>NW_027553765.1:0-31137 GCF_045843805.1 Urocitellus parryii
GTTCCTTTGCAGTAACCGTTTTCATGTTTAGGTTTCACTCAGTTTTCTCCTATATGGATACATGTAGTTGGAAATCGAAATCAAACACGGTTTGTGCTAGCTCTTTGAAACTTGGCACAATAATGTAGTTCCAAGTTCTATCGCTATGGTTTGTGTCCTATTGAAGGAGCCCAAAGCACAGACTGACGAGAATCACTTTCATTGAAAGGGGTTGCAAATGTTCCAAAAACTTCGAGTTTCCGGAAATCTCAGCAAACCTTTTTTCACCCAATCTTGATGATACTTCCATTTAATGATCATCCCACCAATCCCACTTGGCACACCAAATTTCGTTCTTCTAGGTTAAACCGTTCCTTTGCAGTAACCTTTTTCATGTTTAGGTTTCACTCTGTTTTCTCCTATATGGATACTTGTAGTTGGAACTCTAATTCAAACACGGTTTGTGCTAGCTCTTTGAAACTTGGCACAATAATGTAGTTCCAAGTTCTATCACTATGTTTTGTGTCCTATTGAAGTAGCCCAAAGCACAGACTGATGAGAATCACTTTCATTGAAAGGGGTTGCCAAGCTTCCAAAAACCTGCGAGTTTCAGGATATCTCAGCAAACATTTTTTCACCCAATCTTGATGATACTTCCATTTAATGATCAGCCCACCAATCCAACTTGGCTCACCAAATTTCGTTCTTCTAGGTTAAACCGTTCCTTTGCAGTAACCGTTTTCATGTTTAGGTTTCACTCTGTTTTCTCCTATATGGATACATGTAGTTGGAACTCTAAATCAAACACGGTTTGTGCTAGCTCTTTGAAACTTGGCACAATAATGTAGTTCCAAGTTCTACCGGTATGATTTGTGTCCTACTGATATAGCCCCAAGCAGAGACTGACGAGAATCACTTACATTGAAAGGGGTTGCCAAGCTTCCAAAAAACTACGAGTTTCCGGAAATCTCAGCAAACATTTTTTCACCCAATCTTGATGAAACTTCCATTTAATGATCAGCCCACCAATCCCACTTGGCTCACCAAATTTCGTTCTTCTAGGTTAAACCGTTCCTTTGCAGTAACCGTTTTCATGTTTAGGTTTCACTCTGTTTTCTCCTATATGGATACATGTAGTTGGAACTCGAAATCAAACACGGTTTGTGCTTGCTCTTTGAAACATGGCAGAATAATGTAGTTCCAAGTTCTATCGCTATTGTTTGTGTCCTATTGAAGTAGCCTCACGCAGAGACTGACGAGAATCCCTTTCATTGAAAGGGTTTGCCAAGCTTCCAAAAAACTATTAGTTTCGTGAAATCTCAGCAAACATTTTTTCACCCAATCTTGATGATTCTTCCTTTCAATGATCAGCCCACCAATCCTACTTGGCTCACCAAATTTCGTTCTTCTAGGTTAAACCGTTCCTTTGCAGAAACCGTTTTCATGTTTAGGTTTCACTCTGTTTTCTCCTATATGGATACATGTAGTTGGAACTCTAAATCAAACACGGTTTGTGCTAGCTCTTTGAAACTAGGCACAATAATGTAGTTCCAAGTTCTATCGCTATGGTTTGTGTCCTATTTAAGTAGGCCCAAGCTGAGATGACGAGAATCACTTTCATTAAAAGGGGTTGCCAAGTTTCCAAAAAACTACGAGTTTCCTGAAATCTCAGCAAACATTTTTTCACCCAATCTTGATGATACTTCCATTTAATGATTAGTACACCAATCCCACTTGGCTCACCAAATTTCGTTCTTCTAGGTTAAACCGTTCCTTTGCAGTAACCGTTTTCATTTTTAGGTTTCACTCTGTTTTCTTCTATATGGATACATGTAGTTGGAACTCTAAATCAAACACGGTTTGCGCTAGCTCTTTGAAACTTGGCACAATAATGTAGGTCCAAGTTCTATCGCTATGGTTTGTGTCCTATTGAAGTAGCCCCAAGCAGAAACTGACGAGAATCACTTTCATTAAAAGGGGATGCCAAGCTTCAAAAAAATACGAGATTCCGGAAAACACAGCAAACATTTTTTCACAGAATCTTGATGATACTTCCATTTAATGATCAGTACACGAATCCCACTTGGCTCGTCAAATTTCATTCTTCTAGGTTAAACAGTTCCTTTGCAGTAACCGTTTTCATATTTAGGTTTCACTCTGTTTTCTCCTATATGGATACATGTAGTTGGAACTCTAAATCAAACGCGGTTTGTGCTAGCTCTTTGAAACTTGGCACAATAATGTAGTTCCAAGTTCTATCGCTATGGTTTGTGTCCTATTGAAGTAGCCCTAAGCAGAGACTGACGAGAATCACGTTCATTGAAAAGGGTTGCTAAGCTTCAAAAAAACTGTGAGTTTCCCGAAGTCTCAGCAAACATTTTTTCACCCAATCTTAAAAACATTGCAGGTAGTGATCAGTACACGAATCCCACCTTGCTCACCAAATTTCGTTCTTCTAGGTTAAACTCTTCCTTTGCAGTAAACGTTTTCATGTTTAGGTTTCACTCTGTTTTATCCTATATGGATACATGTAGTTGGAACTCTAAATCAAACACGGTTTGTGCTACCTCTTTGAAACTTGGCACAATAATGTAGTTCCAAGTTCTATCGCTATGGTTTGTGTCCTATTGAAGTAGCCCCAAGCCGAGACTGACGAGAATCACTTTCATTGAAAGGGGTTTCCAAGCTTCCAAAAAACTACGAGTTTCCTGACATCTCAGCAAACATTTTTTCACCCAATATTGATGACACTTGCAGGTAATGATCAGTACACCAATCCCACTTGGCTCACCAAATTTCGTTCTTATAGGTTAAACCGTTCCTCTGCAGTAACCGTTTTCATGTTTAGATTTCACTCTGTTTTCTCCTATATGGATACATGGAGTTGGAACTCTAAATCAAACACGGTTTGTGCTAGCTCTTTGAAACTTGGCACAATAATATAGTTCCAAGTTCTATCGCTATGGTTTGTGTCCTATTGAAGTAGCCCCAAGCAGAGACTGACGAGAATCAAATTCATTGAAAGTTGTTGCCAAGCTTCCAAAAAACTACGAGATTCCTGAAATCTCAGCAAACATTTTTTCACCCAATATTGATGATACTTCCATTTAATGATCAGTACACCAGTCCCACTTGGCTCACCAAATTTCGTTCTTCTAGGTTAAACCGTTCCTTTGCAGTAACCGTTTTCATTTTTAGGTTTCACTCTGTTTTCTCCTATATGGATACATGTAATTGGAACTCGAAATCAAACACGGTTTGTGCTAGCTCTTTGAAACTTGGCACAATAATGTAGTTCCAAGTTCTGTCGCTGTGGTTCGTTTCCAATTGAAGTATCCCAAAGCAGAGAATGACGAGAATCACATTATTTGAAAGGGGTTGCCAAGCTTCCAAAAAACTACGAGTTTCCTGAAATCTCAGCAAACATTATTCACCCAATCTTATGATACTTGCAGGTAATCATCAGTACACCAATCCCACTTGGCTCTCTAAATTTCGTTCTTCTGGGTTAAACCATTCTTTGCAGTAACCTTTTTCATGTTTAGGTTTCACTCTGTTTTCTCCTATATGGATACATGTAGTTGGAACTCTAAATCAAACACGGTTTGTGCTAGCTCTTTGAAACTTGGCACAGTAATGTAGTTCCAAGTTGTATTGCTATGGATTGTGTCCTATTGAAGTAGCCCCAAGCAGAGACTCACGAGAATCACTTTAAATGAAAGGGGTTGCCAAGCTTCCAAAAAACTACGAGTTTCCGGAAATCTCAGCAAACATTTTTTCACCCAATATTGATGACACTTGCAGGTAGTGAGCAGTGTAGCAATCCCACTTGGCTCACCAAATTTCATTCTTCGAGGTTAAACCATTCCTTTGCAGTAACCGTTTTCATGTTTAGGTTTCACTCTGTTTTCTCCTATATGGATACATGTAGTTGGAACTCTAAATCAAACACGGTTTGTGCTAGCTCTTTGAAACTTGGCACAATAATGTAGTTCCAAGTTATATCGCTATGTTTTGTGTCCTATTGAAGTAGCCCCAAGCAGATACTGATGAGAATCACTTTCTTTGAAAGGGGTTGCCAAGCTTCCAAAAAACTACGAGTTTCCGGAAATCTCAGCAAACATTTTTTCACCCAATCTTGATGATACTTGCAGGTAGTGATCAGTACACCAATCCCACTTGGCTCACCAAATTTCGTTCTGCTAGGTTAAACCGTTCCTTTGCAGGAACCGTTTTCATGTTTAGGTTTCACTCTGTTTTCTCCTATATGGATACACGTAGATGGAACTCTAAATCAAACACGGTTTGTGCTAGCTGTTTGAAACTTGGCAGAATATTGAAGTTCCAAGTTCTATCGCTATGGGTTGTGTCCTATTGAAGTAGCCCCAAGCAGAGACTGACGAGAATCACTTTCATTGAAAGTGGTTGCCAAGCTTCCAAAAAACTATAAGTTTCCGGAAATCTCAGCAAACATTTTTTCATCCAAACTTGATGATAATTCCATTTAATGATCTGTATACCAATCCCACTTGGCTCACCAAATTTCGTTCTTCTAGGTTAAACCGTCCCTTGGCAGTAACCGTTTTCATGTTTAGGTTTCACTCTGTCTTCTCCTATATGGATACATGTATTTGGAACTCTAAATCAAACACGGTTTGTGCTAGCTCTTTGAAACTTGGCACAATAATGTAGTTCCAAGTTCTATCGCTTTGGTTTGTGTCCTATTGAAGTAGCAAGTAGCAGAGACTTTGGAGACTCACTTTCATTGAAAGGGGTTGCTAAGCTTCCAAAAAACTACAATTTTCCGGAAATCTCAGCAAACATTTTTTCACCCAATATTGTTGACAGTTGCATGTAGTGATCAGTATAGCAATCCCACTTGACTCAACAATTTCGTTCTTCTAAGTTAAACCGTTCCTTTGCAGTAACCGTTTTCATGTTTAGGTTGCACTCTGTTTTCTCCTATATGGATACATGTAGTTGGAACACAAAATCCAACACGGTTTGTGCTAGCTCTTTGAAACTTGGCACAATAATGTAGTTCCAAGTTCTATCGCTATGGTTTGTGTCCTATTTAAGTAGCCCCAAGCAGAGATGACGAGAATCACTTTCATTAAAAGGGGTTGCCAAGCTTCCATTAAACTACGAGTTTCCTGAAATCTCAGCAAACATTTTTTCACCCAATCTTGATGATACTTCCATTTAATGATCAGTACACCAATCCCACTTGGCTCACCAAATTTTGTTCTTCTAGGTTTAACCATTCCTTTGCACTAACAGTTTTCATGTTTAGGTTTCACTCTGTTTTCTCCTATATGGATACATGTAGTTGGAACTCTAAAACAAACACGGTTTGTGCTAGCTCTTTGAAACTTGGCACAATAATGTAGTTCCAAGTTCTATCGCTATGGTTTGTGTCCTATTGAAGTAGCCCCAAGCAGAGACTGACGAGAATCCCTTTCATTGAAAGGGGTTGCCAAGCTTCCAAAAAACTACGAGTTTCCTGAAATCTCAGCCAACATTTTTTCACCCAATATTGATGATACTTCCATTTAATGATCAGTACACCAAACCCTCTTGGTTCACTAATTTCGTTCTTCTGGGTTAAACCGTTCTTTGCAGTAACCGTTTTAATGTTTAGGTTTCACTCTGTTTTCTCCTATATGGATACATGTAGTTGGAACTCTAAATCAAACACGGTTTGTGCTAGCTCTTTGAAACTTGGCACAATAATGTAGTTCCAAGTTCTATCGCTATGGTTTGTGTCCTATGAAAGTAGCCCCAAGCAGATACTGAAGAGAATCACTTTCATTGAAAGGGGTTGCCAAGCTTCCAAAAACTACGAGTTTCCGGAAATCTCAGCAAACATTTTTTTATCCAATCTTGATGATACTTCCATTTAATGATCTGTACACCAATCCCACTTGGCTCACCACATTTCGTTCTTCTAGGTTAAACCGTTCCTTTGCAGTAACCTTTTTCATGTTTATAATTCACTCTGTTTTCTCCTCTATGGATACATGTAGTTGGAACTCTAAATCAAACACGGTTTGTGCTACCTCTTTGAAACTTGGCACAATAAAGTAGTTCTAAGTTCTATCGCTATGGTTTGTGTCCTATTGAAGTAGCCCAAAGCAGAGACTGAAGGGAACCACTTTCATTGAAAGGGTTTCCCAAACTTCCAAAAATCTACGAGTTTCCTGAAATCTCAGCAAACATTTTTTCACCCAATCTTTATGAAACTTGCAGGTAATGATCAGTACACCAATCCCACTTGGCTCACTAAATTTCGTTCTTCTAGGTTAAACCGTTTTTTGCAGTAACCTTTTTCATGTTTAGGTTTCACTCTGTTTTCTCCTATATGGATACATGTAGTTGGAACTCTAAATCAAACACGGATTGTGCTAGCTCTTTGAAACTTGGCACAATAATGTAGTACCTACTTCTATCTCTATGGTTTGTGTCCTATTGAAGAAGCCCCAAGCAGAGACTGACGAGAATCACTTTCATTAAAAGGGGTTGCCAAGCTTCCAAAAAACTACGAGTTTCCGTAAAACTCAGGAAACATTTTTTCACCCAATCTTGATGATTCTTCCATTTAATGATCAGTACAACAATCCCACATGGCTCACCAAATTTCGTTCATCTAGGTTAAACCGTTCCTTTGCAGTAACCGTTTTCATGTTTAGGTTGCACTCTGTTTCTCCTATATGGATACATGTAGTTGGAACACAAAATCCAACACGGTTTGTGCTAGCTCTTTGAAACTTGGCACAATAATGTAGTTCCAAGTTCTATCGCTATGGTTTGTGTCCTATTGAAGTAGCCCCAAGCAGAGACTGACGAGAATCCCTTTCATTGAAAGGGGTTGCCAAGCTTCCAAAAAACTACGAGTTTCCTGAAATCTCAGCCAACATTTTTTCACCCAATATTGATGATACTTCCATTTAATGATCAGTACACCAATCCCTCTTGGTTCACTAAATTTCGTTCTTCTGGGTTAAACCGTTCTTTGCAGTAACCGTTTTAATGTTTAGGTTTCACTCTGTTTTCTCCTATATGGATACATGTAGTTGGAACTCTAAATCAAACACGGTTTGTGCTAGCTCTTTGAAACTTGGCACAATAATGTAGTTCCAAGTTCTATCGCTTTGGTTTGTGTCCTATTAAAGTAGCCCCAAGCAGAGACTGACGAGAATCACTTTCATTGAAAGGGGTTGCCAAGCTTCCAAAAAACTACGAGTTTCCTGAAATCTCAGCAAACGTTTTTTCACCCAATATTGATGACACTTGCAGGTAATGATTAGAACACCAATCCCACTTGGCTGACCAAATTTCGTTCTTCTAGGTTAAACCGTTTCTTTGCAGTAACCATTTTCATTTTTAGGTTTCACTCTGTTTTCTCCTATATGGAAACATGTATTTGGAACTCTAAATCAAACACGGTTTGTGCTAGCTCTTTGAAACTTGGCACAATAATGTAGTTCCAAGTTCTATCACTATGGTTTGTGTCCTATTGAAGAAGCCCCATGCAGAGATGACGAGAATCACTTTCATTAAAAGGGGTTGCCAAGCTTCCAAAAAACTATGAGTTTCCTGAAATCTCAGCAAACATTATTCACCCAATCTTATGATACTTGCAGGTAATGATCAGTACACCAATCCCACTTGGCTCACTAAATTTCGTTCTTCTGGGTTAAACCGTTCTTTCCAGTAACCTTTTTCATGTTTAGGTTTCACTCTGTTTTCTCCTATATGGATACATGTAGTTGGAACTCTAAATCAAACACGGTTTGTGCTAGCTCTTTGAAACTTGGCACAATAATGTAGTTCCAAGTTCTATCGCTATGGTTTGTGTCCTATTGAAGTAGCCCCAATCAGAGACTGACGAGAATCACTTTCATTGAAAGGGGTTGCTAAGCTTCAAAAAAACTGCAAGTTTCCTGAAATCTCAGCAACCTTTTTTTTCACCCAATCTTGATGATACTTGCAGGTAGTGATCAGTACACGAATCCCACTTGGCTCACCAAATTTCGTTCTTCTAGGTTAAACCGTTCCTTTGCAGTAACCGGTTTCATCTTTAGGTTTCACTCTGTTTTCTTCTATATGGATACATGTAGTTGGAACTCTAAAACAAACACGGTTTGTGCTAGCTCTTTGAAACTTGGCACAATAATGTAGTTCCAAATTCTATCGCTATGCTTTTTGTCCTATTGAAGTAGCCCCAAGCAGAGACTCACGAGAATCACTTTCATTGAACGGGGTTGCCAAGCTACCAAAAAACTACGAGTTTCCTGAAATCTCAGCAAATATTTTTTCACCCAATCTTGATGATACTTCCATTTAATGATCAGTACACCAATCCCACTTTGCTCACAAAATATCGTTCTTCTATGTTAAACCGTTCCTTTGAAGTTTCCCTTTTCATGTTTAGGTTTCACTCTGTTTTCTCCTATATGGATACATGTAGTTGGAACTCTAAATCAAACACGGTTTGTGCTAGCTCTTTGAAACTTGGCACAATAATGTAGTTCCTAGTTCTATCACTACGGTTTGTGTCCTATTGAAGAAGCCCCAAGCAGAGACTGACGAGAATCACTTTCATTAAAAGGGGTTGCCAAGCTTCCAAAAAACTACGAGTTTAGGTAAAACTCAGCAAACATTTTTTCACCCAATCTTGATTATACGTGAAGGTAATGATCAGTACACCAATCCCACTTGGCTCACTAAACCTCGTTCTTCTAGGTTAAACCGTTCTTTGCAGAAACCGTTTTCATGTTTAGGTTTCACTCTGTTTTCTCCTATATGGATACATGTAGTTGGAACTCTAAATCAAACACCGTTTGTGCTAGCTCTTTGAAACTTGGCACAATAATGTAGTTCCAAGTTCTATCGCTATGGTTTGTGTCCTATGGAAGTAGCCCCAAGCAGAGACTGACGAGAATCACTTTCATTGAAAGGGGTTGCCAAGCTTCCAAAAAACTACGAGTTTCCTGAAATCTCAGCAAACATTTTTTCACCCAATATTGATGATACTTCCATTTAATGATCAGTACACCAATCCCACTTGGCTCACCAAATTTTGTTCTTCTAGGTTTAACCATTCCTTTCCTCTAACCATTTTCATGTTTAGGTTTCACTCTGTTTTCTCCTATATGGATACATGTAGTTGGAACTCTAAACCAAACACCGTTTGTACTAGCTCTTTGAAACTTGGCACAATAATGTAGTTCCAAGTTCTATCGCTATGGTTTGTGTCCTATTGAAGTAGCCCCAAGCAGAAACTGATGAGAATCACTTTCATTGAAACGGGTTGCCAAACTTCCAAAAAACTACGAGTTTCCTGAAATCTCAGCAAACATTTTTTCACCCAATCTTGAAGATACTTGCAGGTAATGATCAGTACAGAAATCCCACTTGGCTCACCAAATTTCGTTCTTCTAGGTTAAACCTTTCCTTTGCAGTAACCGTTTTCATTGTTAGGTTTCACTCTGTTTTCTCCTATATGGATACATGTAGTTGGAACTCTAAATCAAACACGGTTTCTGCTATTTCTTTGAAACTTGGCATAATAATGTAGTTCCAAGTTCTATCACTATGGTTTGTGTCCTATTGAAGTAGCCTCAAGCAGAGACTGACGAAAATCACTTTCATTGAAAGGGGTTGCCAAGCTTCAAAAAAACTGCGGGTTTCCTGAAATCTCAGCAAACATTTTTTCACGAATCTTGATGATACATTCAGGTAATGATAACTGCACGAATCCCACTTGGCTCACCAAATTTTGTTCTTCTAGGTTAAACCGTTCCTTTGCAGTAACCGTTTTCATGTTTAGGTTTCCATCTGTTTTCTCCTATATGGATACATGTAGTTGGAACTCTAAATCAAACACGGTTTGTGCTAGCTCTTTGAAACTTGGCACAATAATGTAGTTCCAAGTTCTATCGCTATGGTTTGTGTCCTATTGAAGTAGCCCAAAGCACAGACTGATGAGAATCACTTTCATTGAAAGGGGTTGCCAAGCTTCCAAAAACCTGCGAGTTTCAGGATATCTCAGCAAACATTTTTTCACCCAATGTTGATGATACTTTCATTTAAAGATCAGCCCACCAATCCAACTTGGCTCACCAAATTTCGTTCTTCTAGGTTAAACCGTTCCTTTGCAGTAACCGTTTTCATGTTTAGGTTTCACTCTGTTTTCTCCTATATGGATACATGTAGTTGGAACTCTAAATCAAACACGGTTTCTGCTAGCTCTTTGAATCTTGGCACAATAATGTAGTTCCAAGTTCTATCGCTATGATTTGTGTCCTACTGATATAGCCCCAAGCAGAGACTGACGAGAATCACTTTCATTGAAAGGGGTTGCCAAGCTTCCAAAAAACTACGAGTTACCGGAAATCTCAGCAAACATTTTTTCACCCAATATTGATGAAACTTCCATTTAATGATCAGCCCACCAATCCCACTTGGCTCACCAAATTTCGTTCTTCTATGTTAAACGGTTCCTTTGCAGTCACCGTTTTCATATTTAGGTTTCACACTGTTTTCTCCTATAGGGGTACATGTAGTTGGAACTCTAAATCAAACACGGTTTGTGCTAGCTCTTTGAAACTTGGCACAATAATGTAGTTCCAAGTTCTATCGCTATGGTTTCTGTCCTATTGAAGTAGCCCCAAGCAGAGACTGACGAGAATCACTTTCATTGAAAGGGGTTGCCAAGCTTCCAAAAAACTGCGAGTTTCAGGCTATCTCAGCAAACATTTTTTCACCCAATGTTGATGATACTTCCATTTAATGATCAGCCCACCAATCCCACTTGGCTCACCAAATTTCGTTCTTCTAGGTTAAACCGTTCCTTTGCAGTAACCGTTTTCATGTTTAGGTTTCACTCAGTTTTCTCCTATATGGATACATGTAGTTGGAAATCGAAATCAAACACGGTTTGTGCTAGCTCTTTGAAACTTGGCACAATAATGAAGTTCCAAGTTCTATCGCTATGGTTTGTGTCCTATTGAAGGAGCCCAAAGCACAGACTGACGAGAATCACTTTCATTGAAAGGGGTTGCAAATGTTCCAAAAACTTCGAGTTTCCGGAAATCTCAGCAAACCTTTTTTCACCCAATCTTGATGATACTTCCATTTAATGATCAGCCCACCAATCCCACTTGGCACACCAAATTTCGTTCTTCTAGGTTAAACCGTTCCTTTGCAGTAACCTTTTTCATGTTTAGGTTTCACTCTGTTTTCTCCAATATGGATACTTGTAGTTGGAACTCTAATTCAAACACGGTTTGTGCTAGCTCTTTGAAACTTGGCACAATAATGTAGTTCCAAGTTCTATCACTATGGTTTGTGTCCTATTGAAGTAGCCCAAAGCACAGACTGATGAGAATCACTTTCATTGAAAGGGGTTGCCAAGCTTCCAAAAACCTGCGAGTTTCAGGATATCTCAGCAAACATTTTTTCACCCAATCTTGATGATACTTCCATTTAATGATCAGCCCACCAATCCAACTTGGCTCACCAAATTTCGTTCTTCTAGGTTAAACCGTTCCTTTGCAGTAACCGTTTTCATGTTTAGGTTTCACTCTGTTTTCTCCTATATGGATACATGTAGTTGGAACTCTAAATCAAACACGGTTTGTGCTAGCTCTTTGAAACTTGGCACAATAATGTAGTTCCAAGTTCTATCGCTATGATTTGTGTCCTACTGATATAGCCCCAAGCAGAGACTGACGAGAATCACTTTCATTGAAAGGGGTTGCCAAGCTTCCAAAAAACTACGAGTTACCGGAAATCTCAGCAAACATTTTTTCACCCAATATTGATGAAACTTCCATTTAATGATCAGCCCACCAATCCCACTTGGCTCACCAAATTTCGTTCTTCTATGTTAAACGGTTCCTTTGCAGTCACCGTTTTCATATTTAGGTTTCACACTGTTTTCTCCTATATGGGTACATGTAGTTGGAACTCTAAATCAAACACGGTTTGTGCTAGCTCTTTGAAACTTGGCACAATAATGTAGTTCCAAGTTCTATCGCTATGGTTTCTGTCCTATTGAAGTAGCCCCAAGCAGAGACTGACGAGAATCACTTTCATTGAAAGGGGTTGCCAAGCTTCCAAAAAACTGCGAGTTTCAGGCTATCTCAGCAAACATTTTTTCACCCAATGTTGATGATACTTCCATTTAATGATCAGCCCACCAATCCCACTTGGCTCACCAAATTTCGTTCTTCTAGGTTAAACCGTTCCTTTGCAGTAACCGTTTTCATGTTTAGGTTTCACTCAGTTTTCTCCTATATGGATACATGTAGTTGGAAATCGAAATCAAACACGGTTTGTGCTAGCTCTTTGAAACTTGGCACAATAATGTAGTTCCAAGTTCTATCGCTATGGTTTGTGTCCTATTGAAGGAGCCCAAAGCACAGACTGACGAGAATCACTTTCATTGAAAGGGGTTGCAAATGTTCCAAAAACTTCGAGTTTCCGGAAATCTCAGCAAACCTTTTTTCACCCAATCTTGATGATACTTCCATTTAATGATCAGCCCACCAATCCCACTTGGCACACCAAATTTCGTTCTTCTAGGTTAAACCGTTCCTTTGCAGTAACCTTTTTCATGTTTAGGTTTCACTCTGTTTTCTCCTATATGGATACTTGTAGTTGGAACTCTAATTCAAACACGGTTTGTGCTAGCTCTTTGAAACTTGGCACAATAATGTAGTTCCAAGTTCTATCACTATGTTTTGTGTCCTATTGAAGTAGCCCAAAGCACAGACTGATGAGAATCACTTTCATTGAAAGGGGTTGCCAAGCTTCCAAAAACCTGCGAGTTTCAGGATATCTCAGCAAACATTTTTTCACCCAATCTTGATGATACTTCCATTTAATGATCAGCCCACCAATCCAACTTGGCTCACCAAATTTCGTTCTTCTAGGTTAAACCGTTCCTTTGCAGTAACCGTTTTCATGTTTAGGTTTCACTCTGTTTTCTCCTATATGGATACATGTATTTGGAACTCTAAATCAAACACGGTTTGTGCTAGCTCTTTGAAACTTGGCACAATAATGTAGTTCCAAGTTCTATCGCTATGATTTGTGTCCTACTGATATAGCCCCAAGCAGAGACTGACGAGAATCACTTTCATTGAAAGGGGTTGCCAAGCTTCCAAAAAACTACGAGTTACCGGAAATCTCAGCAAACATTTTTTCACCCAATATTGATGAAACTTCCATTTAATGATCAGCCCACCAATCCCACTTGGCTCACCAAATTTCGTTCTTCTATGTTAAACGGTTCCTTTGCAGTCACCGTTTTCATATTTAGGTTTCACACTGTTTTCTCCTATATGGGTACATGTAGTTGGAACTCTAAATCAAACACGGTTTGTGCTAGCTCTTTGAAACTTGGCACAATAATGTAGTTCCAAGTTCTATCGCTATGGTTTCTGTCCTATTGAAGTAGCCCCAAGCAGAGACTGACGAGAATCACTTTCATTGAAAGGGGTTGCCAAGCTTCCAAAAAACTGCGAGTTTCAGGCTATCTCAGCAAACATTTTTTCACCCAATGTTGATGATACTTCCATTTAATGATCAGCCCACCAATCCCACTTGGCTCACCAAATTTCGTTCTTCTAGGTTAAACCGTTCCTTTGCAGTAACCGTTTTCATGTTTAGGTTTCACTCAGTTTTCTCCTATATGGATACATGTAGTTGGAAATCGAAATCAAACACGGTTTGTGCTAGCTCTTTGAAACTTGGCACAATAATGTAGTTCCAAGTTCTATCGCTATGGTTTGTGTCCTATTGAAGGAGCCCAAAGCACAGACTGACGAGAATCACTTTCATTGAAAGGGGTTGCAAATGTTCCAAAAACTTCGAGTTTCCGGAAATCTCAGCAAACCTTTTTTCACCCAATCTTGATGATACTTCCATTTAATGATCATCCCACCAATCCCACTTGGCACACCAAATTTCGTTCTTCTAGGTTAAACCGTTCCTTTGCAGTAACCTTTTTCATGTTTAGGTTTCACTCTGTTTTCTCCTATATGGATACTTGTAGTTGGAACTCTAATTCAAACACGGTTTGTGCTAGCTCTTTGAAACTTGGCACAATAATGTAGTTCCAAGTTCTATCACTATGTTTTGTGTCCTATTGAAGTAGCCCAAAGCACAGACTGATGAGAATCACTTTCATTGAAAGGGGTTGCCAAGCTTCCAAAAACCTGCGAGTTTCAGGATATCTCAGCAAACATTTTTCACCCAATCTTGATGATACTTCCATTTAATGATCAGCCCACCAATCCAACTTGGCTCACCAAATTTCGTTCTTCTAGGTTAAACCGTTCCTTTGCAGTAACCGTTTTCATGTTTAGGTTTCACTCTGTTTTCTCCTATATGGATACATGTAGTTGGAACTCTAAATCAAACACGGTTTGTGCTAGCTCTTTGAAACTTGGCACAATAATGTAGTTCCAAGTTCTACCGGTATGATTTGTGTCCTACTGATATAGCCCCAAGCAGAGACTGACGAGAATCACTTACATTGAAAGGGGTTGCCAAGCTTCCAAAAAACTACGAGTTTCCGGAAATCTCAGCAAACATTTTTTCACCCAATCTTGATGAAACTTCCATTTAATGATCAGCCCACCAATCCCACTTGGCTCACCAAATTTCGTTCTTCTAGGTTAAACCGTTCCTTTGCAGTAACCGTTTTCATGTTTAGGTTTCACTCTGTTTTCTCCTATATGGATACATGTAGTTGGAACTCGAAATCAAACACGGTTTGTGCTTGCTCTTTGAAACATGGCAGAATAATGTAGTTCCAAGTTCTATCGCTATTGTTTGTGTCCTATTGAAGTAGCCTCACGCAGAGACTGACGAGAATCCCTTTCATTGAAAGGGTTTGCCAAGCTTCCAAAAAACTATTAGTTTCGTGAAATCTCAGCAAACATTTTTTCACCCAATCTTGATGATTCTTCCTTTCAATGATCAGCCCACCAATCCTACTTGGCTCACCAAATTTCGTTCTTCTAGGTTAAACCGTTCCTTTGCAGAAACCGTTTTCATGTTTAGGTTTCACTCTGTTTTCTCCTATATGGATACATGTAGTTGGAACTCTAAATCAAACACGGTTTGTGCTAGCTCTTTGAAACTAGGCACAATAATGTAGTTCCAAGTTCTATCGCTATGGTTTGTGTCCTATTTAAGTAGGCCCAAGCTGAGATGACGAGAATCACTTTCATTAAAAGGGGTTGCCAAGTTTCCAAAAAACTACGAGTTTCCTGAAATCTCAGCAAACATTTTTTCACCCAATCTTGATGATACTTCCATTTAATGATTAGTACACCAATCCCACTTGGCTCACCAAATTTCGTTCTTCTAGGTTAAACCGTTCCTTTGCAGTAACCGTTTTCATTTTTAGGTTTCACTCTGTTTTCTTCTATATGGATACATGTAGTTGGAACTCTAAATCAAACACGGTTTGCGCTAGCTCTTTGAAACTTGGCACAATAATGTAGGTCCAAGTTCTATCGCTATGGTTTGTGTCCTATTGAAGTAGCCCCAAGCAGAAACTGACGAGAATCACTTTCATTAAAAGGGGATGCCAAGCTTCAAAAAAATACGAGATTCCGGAAAACACAGCAAACATTTTTTCACAGAATCTTGATGATACTTCCATTTAATGATCAGTACACGAATCCCACTTGGCTCGTCAAATTTCATTCTTCTAGGTTAAACAGTTCCTTTGCAGTAACCGTTTTCATATTTAGGTTTCACTCTGTTTTCTCCTATATGGATACATGTAGTTGGAACTCTAAATCAAACGCGGTTTGTGCTAGCTCTTTGAAACTTGGCACAATAATGTAGTTCCAAGTTCTATCGCTATGGTTTGTGTCCTATTGAAGTAGCCCTAAGCAGAGACTGACGAGAATCACGTTCATTGAAAAGGGTTGCTAAGCTTCAAAAAAACTGTGAGTTTCCCGAAGTCTCAGCAAACATTTTTTCACCCAATCTTAAAAACATTGCAGGTAGTGATCAGTACACGAATCCCACCTTGCTCACCAAATTTCGTTCTTCTAGGTTAAACTCTTCCTTTGCAGTAAACGTTTTCATGTTTAGGTTTCACTCTGTTTTATCCTATATGGATACATGTAGTTGGAACTCTAAATCAAACACGGTTTGTGCTACCTCTTTGAAACTTGGCACAATAATGTAGTTCCAAGTTCTATCGCTATGGTTTGTGTCCTATTGAAGTAGCCCCAAGCCGAGACTGACGAGAATCACTTTCATTGAAAGGGGTTTCCAAGCTTCCAAAAAACTACGAGTTTCCTGACATCTCAGCAAACATTTTTTCACCCAATATTGATGACACTTGCAGGTAATGATCAGTACACCAATCCCACTTGGCTCACCAAATTTCGTTCTTATAGGTTAAACCGTTCCTCTGCAGTAACCGTTTTCATGTTTAGATTTCACTCTGTTTTCTCCTATATGGATACATGGAGTTGGAACTCTAAATCAAACACGGTTTGTGCTAGCTCTTTGAAACTTGGCACAATAATATAGTTCCAAGTTCTATCGTTATGGTTTGTGTCCTATTGAAGTAGCCCCAAGCAGAGACTGACGAGAATCAAATTCATTGAAAGTTGTTGCCAAGCTTCCAAAAAACTACGAGATTCCTGAAATCTCAGCAAACATTTTTTCACCCAATATTGATGATACTTCCATTTAATGATCAGTACACCAGTCCCACTTGGCTCACCAAATTTCGTTCTTCTAGGTTAAACCGTTCCTTTGCAGTAACCGTTTTCATTTTTAGGTTTCACTCTGTTTTCTCCTATATGGATACATGTAATTGGAACTCGAAATCAAACACGGTTTGTGCTAGCTCTTTGAAACTTGGCACAATAATGTAGTTCCAAGTTCTGTCGCTGTGGTTCGTTTCCAATTGAAGTATCCCAAAGCAGAGAATGACGAGAATCACATTATTTGAAAGGGGTTGCCAAGCTTCCAAAAAACTACGAGTTTCCTGAAATCTCAGCAAACATTATTCACCCAATCTTATGATACTTGCAGGTAATCATCAGTACACCAATCCCACTTGGCTCTCTAAATTTCGTTCTTCTGGGTTAAACCATTCTTTGCAGTAACCTTTTTCATGTTTAGGTTTCACTCTGTTTTCTCCTATATGGATACATGTAGTTGGAACTCTAAATCAAACACGGTTTGTGCTAGCTCTTTGAAACTTGGCACAGTAATGTAGTTCCAAGTTGTATTGCTATGGATTGTGTCCTATTGAAGTAGCCCCAAGCAGAGACTCACGAGAATCACTTTAAATGAAAGGGGTTGCCAAGCTTCCAAAAAACTACGAGTTTCCGGAAATCTCAGCAAACATTTTTTCACCCAATATTGATGACACTTGCAGGTAGTGAGCAGTGTAGCAATCCCACTTGGCTCACCAAATTTCATTCTTCGAGGTTAAACCATTCCTTTGCAGTAACCGTTTTCATGTTTAGGTTTCACTCTGTTTTCTCCTATATGGATACATGTAGTTGGAACTCTAAATCAAACACGGTTTGTGCTAGCTCTTTGAAACTTGGCACAATAATGTAGTTCCAAGTTATATCGCTATGTTTTGTGTCCTATTGAAGTAGCCCCAAGCAGATACTGATGAGAATCACTTTCTTTGAAAGGGGTTGCCAAGCTTCCAAAAAACTACGAGTTTCCGGAAATCTCAGCAAACATTTTTTCACCCAATCTTGATGATACTTGCAGGTAGTGATCAGTACACCAATCCCACTTGGCTCACCAAATTTCGTTCTGCTAGGTTAAACCGTTCCTTTGCAGGAACCGTTTTCATGTTTAGGTTTCACTCTGTTTTCTCCTATATGGATACACGTAGATGGAACTCTAAATCAAACACGGTTTGTGCTAGCTGTTTGAAACTTGGCAGAATATTGAAGTTCCAAGTTCTATCGCTATGGGTTGTGTCCTATTGAAGTAGCCCCAAGCAGAGACTGACGAGAATCACTTTCATTGAAAGTGGTTGCCAAGCTTCCAAAAAACTATAAGTTTCCGGAAATCTCAGCAAACATTTTTTCATCCAAACTTGATGATAATTCCATTTAATGATCTGTATACCAATCCCACTTGGCTCACCAAATTTCGTTCTTCTAGGTTAAACCGTCCCTTGGCAGTAACCGTTTTCATGTTTAGGTTTCACTCTGTCTTCTCCTATATGGATACATGTATTTGGAACTCTAAATCAAACACGGTTTGTGCTAGCTCTTTGAAACTTGGCACAATAATGTAGTTCCAAGTTCTATCGCTTTGGTTTGTGTCCTATTGAAGTAGCAAGTAGCAGAGACTTTGGAGACTCACTTTCATTGAAAGGGGTTGCTAAGCTTCCAAAAAACTACAATTTTCCGGAAATCTCAGCAAACATTTTTTCACCCAATATTGTTGACAGTTGCATGTAGTGATCAGTATAGCAATCCCACTTGACTCAACAATTTCGTTCTTCTAAGTTAAACCGTTCCTTTGCAGTAACCGTTTTCATGTTTAGGTTGCACTCTGTTTTCTCCTATATGGATACATGTAGTTGGAACACAAAATCCAACACGGTTTGTGCTAGCTCTTTGAAACTTGGCACAATAATGTAGTTCCAAGTTCTATCGCTATGGTTTGTGTCCTATTTAAGTAGCCCCAAGCAGAGATGACGAGAATCACTTTCATTAAAAGGGGTTGCCAAGCTTCCATTAAACTACGAGTTTCCTGAAATCTCAGCAAACATTTTTTCACCCAATCTTGATGATACTTCCATTTAATGATCAGTACACCAATCCCACTTGGCTCACCAAATTTTGTTCTTCTAGGTTTAACCATTCCTTTGCACTAACAGTTTTCATGTTTAGGTTTCACTCTGTTTTCTCCTATATGGATACATGTAGTTGGAACTCTAAAACAAACACGGTTTGTGCTAGCTCTTTGAAAATTGGCACAATAATGTAGTTCCAAGTTCTATCGCTATGGTTTGTGTCCTATTGAAGTAGCCCCAAGCAGAGACTGACGAGAATCCCTTTCATTGAAAGGGGTTGCCAAGCTTCCAAAAAACTACGAGTTTCCTGAAATCTCAGCCAACATTTTTTCACCCAATATTGATGATACTTCCATTTAATGATCAGTACACCAAACCCTCTTGGTTCACTAATTTCGTTCTTCTGGGTTAAACCGTTCTTTGCAGTAACCGTTTTAATGTTTAGGTTTCACTCTGTTTTCTCCTATATGGATACATGTAGTTGGAACTCTAAATCAAACACGGTTTGTGCTAGCTCTTTGAAACTTGGCACAATAATGTAGTTCCAAGTTCTATCGCTATGGTTTGTGTCCTATGAAAGTAGCCCCAAGCAGATACTGAAGAGAATCACTTTCATTGAAAGGGGTTGCCAAGCTTCCAAAAACTACGAGTTTCCGGAAATCTCAGCAAACATTTTTTTATCCAATCTTGATGATACTTCCATTTAATGATCTGTACACCAATCCCACTTGGCTCACCACATTTCGTTCTTCTAGGTTAAACCGTTCCTTTGCAGTAACCTTTTTCATGTTTATAATTCACTCTGTTTTCTCCTCTATGGATACATGTAGTTGGAACTCTAAATCAAACACGGTTTGTGCTACCTCTTTGAAACTTGGCACAATAAAGTAGTTCTAAGTTCTATCGCTATGGTTTGTGTCCTATTGAAGTAGCCCAAAGCAGAGACTGAAGGGAACCACTTTCATTGAAAGGGTTTCCCAAACTTCCAAAAATCTACGAGTTTCCTGAAATCTCAGCAAACATTTTTTCACCCAATCTTTATGAAACTTGCAGGTAATGATCAGTACACCAATCCCACTTGGCTCACTAAATTTCGTTCTTCTAGGTTAAACCGTTTTTTGCAGTAACCTTTTTCATGTTTAGGTTTCACTCTGTTTTCTCCTATATGGATACATGTAGTTGGAACTCTAAATCAAACACGGATTGTGCTAGCTCTTTGAAACTTGGCACAATAATGTAGTACCTACTTCTATCTCTATGGTTTGTGTCCTATTGAAGAAGCCCCAAGCAGAGACTGACGAGAATCACTTTCATTAAAAGGGGTTGCCAAGCTTCCAAAAAACTACGAGTTTCCGTAAAACTCAGGAAACATTTTTTCACCCAATCTTGATGATTCTTCCATTTAATGATCAGTACAACAATCCCACATGGCTCACCAAATTTCGTTCATCTAGGTTAAACCGTTCCTTTGCAGTAACCGTTTTCATGTTTAGGTTGCACTCTGTTTCTCCTATATGGATACATGTAGTTGGAACACAAAATCCAACACGGTTTGTGCTAGCTCTTTGAAACTTGGCACAATAATGTAGTTCCAAGTTCTATCGCTATGGTTTGTGTCCTATTGAAGTAGCCCCAAGCAGAGACTGACGAGAATCCCTTTCATTGAAAGGGGTTGCCAAGCTTCCAAAAAACTACGAGTTTCCTGAAATCTCAGCCAACATTTTTTCACCCAATATTGATGATACTTCCATTTAATGATCAGTACACCAATCCCTCTTGGTTCACTAAATTTCGTTCTTCTGGGTTAAACCGTTCTTTGCAGTAACCGTTTTAATGTTTAGGTTTCACTCTGTTTTCTCCTATATGGATACATGTAGTTGGAACTCTAAATCAAACACGGTTTGTGCTAGCTCTTTGAAACTTGGCACAATAATGTAGTTCCAAGTTCTATCGCTATGGTTTGTGTCCTATTAAAGTAGCCCAAGCAGAGACTGACGAGAATCACTTTCATTGAAAGGGGTTGCCAAGCTTCCAAAAAACTACGAGTTTCCTGAAATCTCAGCAAACGTTTTTTCACCCAATATTGATGACACTTGCAGGTAATGATTAGAACACCAATCCCACTTGGCTGACCAAATTTCGTTCTTCTAGGTTAAACCGTTTCTTTGCAGTAACCATTTTCATTTTTAGGTTTCACTCTGTTTTCTCCTATATGGAAACATGTATTTGGAACTCTAAATCAAACACGGTTTGTGCTAGCTCTTTGAAACTTGGCACAATAATGTAGTTCCAAGTTCTATCACTATGGTTTGTGTCCTATTGAAGAAGCCCCATGCAGAGATGACGAGAATCACTTTCATTAAAAGGGGTTGCCAAGCTTCCAAAAAACTATAAGTTTCCGGAAATCTCAGCAAACATTTTTCATCCAAACTTGATGATAATTCCATTTAATGATCTGTATACCAATCCCACTTGGCTCACCAAATTTCGTTCTTCTAGGTTAAACCGTCCCTTGGCAGTAACCGTTTTCATGTTTTAGGTTTCACTCTGTCTTCTCCTATATGGATACATGTATTTGGAACTCTAAATCAAACACGGTTTGTGCTAGCTCTTTGAAACTTGGCACAATAATGTAGTTCCAAGTTCTATCGCTTTGGTTTGTGTCCTATTGAAGTAGCAAGTAGCAGAGACTTTGGAGACTCACTTTCATTGAAAGGGGTTGCTAAGCTTCCAAAAAACTACAATTTTCCGGAAATCTCAGCAAACATTTTTTCACCCAATATTGTTGACAGTTGCATGTAGTGATCAGTATAGCAATCCCACTTGACTCAACAATTTCGTTCTTCTAAGTTAAACCGTTCCTTTGCAGTAACCGTTTTCATGTTTAGGTTGCACTCTGTTTTCTCCTATATGGATACATGTAGTTGGAACACAAAATCCAACACGGTTTGTGCTAGCTCTTTGAAACTTGGCACAATAATGTAGTTCCAAGTTCTATCGCTATGGTTTGTGTCCTATTTAAGTAGCCCCAAGCAGAGATGACGAGAATCACTTTCATTAAAAGGGGTTGCCAAGCTTCCATTAAACTACGAGTTTCCTGAAATCTCAGCAAACATTTTTTCACCCAATCTTGATGATACTTCCATTTAATGATCAGTACACCAATCCCACTTGGCTCACCAAATTTTGTTCTTCTAGGTTTAACCATTCCTTTGCACTAACAGTTTTCATGTTTAGGTTTCACTCTGTTTTCTCCTATATGGATACATGTAGTTGGAACTCTAAAACAAACACGGTTTGTGCTAGCTCTTTGAAAATTGGCACAATAATGTAGTTCCAAGTTCTATCGCTATGGTTTGTGTCCTATTGAAGTAGCCCCAAGCAGAGACTGACGAGAATCCCTTTCATTGAAAGGGGTTGCCAAGCTTCCAAAAAACTACGAGTTTCCTGAAATCTCAGCCAACATTTTTTCACCCAATATTGATGATACTTCCATTTAATGATCAGTACACCAAACCCTCTTGGTTCACTAATTTCGTTCTTCTGGGTTAAACCGTTCTTTGCAGTAACCGTTTTAATGTTTAGGTTTCACTCTGTTTTCTCCTATATGGATACATGTAGTTGGAACTCTAAATCAAACACGGTTTGTGCTAGCTCTTTGAAACTTGGCACAATAATGTAGTTCCAAGTTCTATCGCTATGGTTTGTGTCCTATGAAAGTAGCCCCAAGCAGATACTGAAGAGAATCACTTTCATTGAAAGGGGTTGCCAAGCTTCCAAAAACTACGAGTTTCCGGAAATCTCAGCAAACATTTTTTTATCCAATCTTCATGATACTTCCATTTAATGATCTGTACACCAATCCCACTTGGCTCACCACATTTCGTTCTTCTAGGTTAAACCGTTCCTTTGCAGTAACCTTTTTCATGTTTATAATTCACTCTGTTTTCTCCTCTATGGATACATGTAGTTGGAACTCTAAATCAAACACGGTTTGTGCTACCTCTTTGAAACTTGGCACAATAAAGTAGTTCTAAGTTCTATCGCTATGGTTTGTGTCCTATTGAAGTAGCCCAAAGCAGAGACTGAAGGGAACCACTTTCATTGAAGGGTTTCCCAAACTTCCAAAAATCTACGAGTTTCCTGAAATCTCAGCAAACATTTTTTCACCCAATCTTTATGAAACTTGCAGGTAATGATCAGTCACCAATCCCACTTGGCTCACTAAATTTCGTTCTTCTAGGTTAAACCGTTTTTTGCAGTAACCTTTTTCATGTTTAGGTTTCACTCTGTTTTCTCCTATATGGATACATGTAGTTGGAACTCTAAATCAAACACGGATTGTGCTAGCTCTTTGAAACTTGGCACAATAATGTAGTACCTACTTCTATCTCTATGGTTTGTGTCCTATTGAAGAAGCCCCAAGCAGAGACTGACGAGAATCACTTTCATTAAAAGGGGTTGCCAAGCTTCCAAAAAACTACGAGTTTCCGTAAAACTCAGGAAACATTTTTCACCCAATCTTGATGATTCTTCCATTTAATGATCAGTACAACAATCCCACATGGCTCACCAAATTTCGTTCATCTAGGTTAAACCGTTCCTTTGCAGTAACCGTTTTCATGTTTAGGTTGCACTCTTCTGTTTCTCCTATATGGATACATGTAGTTGGAACACAAAATCCAACACGGTTTGTGCTAGCTCTTTGAAACTTGGCACAATAATGTAGTTCCAAGTTCTATCGCTATGGTTTGTGTCCTATTGAAGTAGCCCCAAGCAGAGACTGACGAGAATCCCTTTCATTGAAAGGGGTTGCCAAGCTTCCAAAAAACTACGAGTTTCCTGAAATCTCAGCCAACATTTTTTCACCCAATATTGATGATACTTCCATTTAATGATCAGTACACCAATCCCTCTTGGTTCACTAAATTTCGTTCTTCTGGGTTAAACCGTTCTTTGCAGTAACCGTTTTAATGTTTAGGTTTCACTCTGTTTTCTCCTATATGGATACATGTAGTTGGAACTCTAAATCAAACACGGTTTGTGCTAGCTCTTTGAAACTTGGCACAATAATGTAGTTCCAAGTTCTATCGCTATGGTTTGTGTCCTATTAAAGTAGCCCCAAGCAGAGACTGACGAGAATCACTTTCATTGAAAGGGGTTGCCAAGCTTCCAAAAAACTACGAGTTTCCTGAAATCTCAGCAAACGTTTTTTCACCCAATATTGATGACACTTGCAGGTAATGATTAGAACACCAATCCCACTTGGCTGACCAAATTTCGTTCTTCTAGGTTAAACCGTTTCTTTGCAGTAACCATTTTCATTTTTAGGTTTCACTCTGTTTTCTCCTATATGGAAACATGTATTTGGAACTCTAAATCAAACACGGTTTGTGCTAGCTCTTTGAAACTTGGCACAATAATGTAGTTCCAAGTTCTATCACTATGGTTTGTGTCCTATTGAAGAAGCCCCATGCAGAGATGACGAGAATCACTTTCATTAAAAGGGGTTGCCAAGCTTCCAAAAAACTATGAGTTTCCTGAAATCTCAGCAAACATTATTCACCCAATCTTATGATACTTGCAGGTAATGATCAGTACACCAATCCCACTTGGCTCACTAAATTTCGTTCTTCTGGGTTAAACCGTTCTTTCCAGTAACCTTTTTCATGTTTAGGTTTCACTCTGTTTTCTCCTATATGGATACATGTAGTTGGAACTCTAAATCAAACACGGTTTGTGCTAGCTCTTTGAAACTTGGCACAATAATGTAGTTCCAAGTTCTATCGCTATGGTTTGTGTCCTATTGAAGTAGCCCCAATCAGAGACTGACGAGAATCACTTTCATTGAAAGGGGTTGCTAAGCTTCAAAAAAACTGCAAGTTTCCTGAAATCTCAGCAACCTTTTTTTTCACCCAATCTTGATGATACTTGCAGGTAGTGATCAGTACACGAATCCCACTTGGCTCACCAAATTTCGTTCTTCTAGGTTAAACCGTTCCTTTGCAGTAACCGGTTTCATCTTTAGGTTTCACTCTGTTTTCTTCTATATGGATACATGTAGTTGGAACTCTAAAACAAACACGGTTTGTGCTAGCTCTTTGAAACTTGGCACAATAATGTAGTTCCAAATTCTATCGCTATGCTTTTTGTCCTATTGAAGTAGCCCCAAGCAGAGACTCACGAGAATCACTTTCATTGAACGGGGTTGCCAAGCTACCAAAAAACTACGAGTTTCCTGAAATCTCAGCAAATATTTTTTCACCCAATCTTGATGATACTTCCATTTAATGATCAGTACACCAATCCCACTTTGCTCACAAAATATCGTTCTTCTATGTTAAACCGTTCCTTTGAAGTTTCCCTTTTCATGTTTAGGTTTCACTCTGTTTTCTCCTATATGGATACATGTAGTTGGAACTCTAAATCAAACACGGTTTGTGCTAGCTCTTTGAAACTTGGCACAATAATGTAGTTCCTAGTTCTATCACTACGTTTGTGTCCTATTGAAGAAGCCCCAAGCAGAGACTGACGAGAATCACTTTCATTAAAAGGGGTTGCCAAGCTTCCAAAAAACTACGAGTTTAGGTAAAACTCAGCAAACATTTTTTCACCCAATCTTGATTATACGTGAAGGTAATGATCAGTACACCAATCCCACTTGGCTCACTAAACCTCGTTCTTCTAGGTTAAACCGTTCTTTGCAGAAACCGTTTTCATGTTTAGGTTTCACTCTGTTTTCTCCTATATGGATACATGTAGTTGGAACTCTAAATCAAACACCGTTTGTGCTAGCTCTTTGAAACTTGGCACAATAATGTAGTTCCAAGTTCTATCGCTATGGTTTGTGTCCTATGGAAGTAGCCCCAAGCAGAGACTGACGAGAATCACTTTCATTGAAAGGGGTTGCCAAGCTTCCAAAAAACTACGAGTTTCCTGAAATCTCAGCAAACATTTTTTCACCCAATATTGATGATACTTCCATTTAATGATCAGTACACCAATCCCACTTGGCTCACCAAATTTTGTTCTTCTAGGTTTAACCATTCCTTTCCTCTAACCATTTTCATGTTTAGGTTTCACTCTGTTTTCTCTTATATGGATACATGTAGTTGGAACTCTAAACCAAACACCGTTTGTACTAGCTCTTTGAAACTTGGCACAATAATGTAGTTCCAAGTTCTATCGCTATGGTTTGTGTCCTATTGAAGTAGCCCCAAGCAGAAACTGATGAGAATCACTTTCATTGAAACGGGTTGCCAAACTTCCAAAAAACTACGAGTTTCCTGAAATCTCAGCAAACATTTTTTCACCCAATCTTGAAGATACTTGCAGGTAATGATCAGTACAGAAATCCCACTTGGCTCACCAAATTTCGTTCTTCTAGGTTAAACCTTTCCTTTGCAGTAACCGTTTTCATTGTTAGGTTTCACTCTGTTTTCTCCTATATGGATACATGTAGTTGGAACTCTAAATCAAACACGGTTTCTGCTATTTCTTTGAAACTTGGCATAATAATGTAGTTCCAAGTTCTATCACTATGGTTTGTGTCCTATTGAAGTAGCCTCAAGCAGAGACTGACGAAAATCACTTTCATTGAAAGGGGTTGCCAAGCTTCAAAAAAACTGCGGGTTTCCTGAAATCTCAGCAAACATTTTTTCACGAATCTTGATGATACATTCAGGTAATGATAACTGCACGAATCCCACTTGGCTCACCAAATTTTGTTCTTCTAGGTTAAACCGTTCCTTTGCAGTAACCGTTTTCATGTTTAGGTTTCACTCTGTTTTCTCTTATATGGATACATGTAGTTGGAACTCTAAATCAAACAGGGTTTGTGCTAGCTCTTTGAAACGTGGCACAATAATGTAGTTCCACGTTCTATCGCTATGGTTTGTGTCCTATTGAAGTAGCCCCAAGCAGAGACTGACGAGAATCACTTTCATTGAAAGGGGTTGCCAAGCTTCCAAAAAACTATGAGTTTCCTGAAATCTCAGGAAACATTTTTTCACCCTATCTTGATGATACTTCCATTTAATGATCAGTATACCAATCCCACTTGGCTCAACAAATTTCCTTCTTTTAGGTTAAACCATTCCTTTGCAGTAACCGTTTTCATGTTTAGGTTTCACTCTGTTTTCTCCTATATGGATACATGTAGTTGGAACTCTAAATCAAACACGGTTTGGCTAGCTCTTTGAAACGTGGCACAATAATGTAGTTCCACGTTCTATCGCTATGGTTTGTGTCCTATTGTAGTAGCCACAAGCAGAGACTGACGAGAATCACTTTCATTGAAAGGGGTTGCCAAGCTTCCAAAAAACTACGAGTTTCCTGAAATCTCAGCAAACATTTTTTCACCCAATCTTGATGATACTTCCATTTAATGATCAGTACACCAATCCCACATGGCTCACCAAATTTCATTCTTTTAGGTTAAACCGTTCCTTTGCAGTAACCGTTTTCATGTTTAGGTTTCACTCTGTTTTCTCCCATATGGCTACATGTAGTTGGAACTCTAAATCAAACACGGTTTGTGCTAGCTCTTTGAAACTTCGCACAATAATGTAGTACCACATTCAATCGCTATGCTTTGTGTCCTATTGAAGTAGCCCCAAGCAGAGACTGACGAGAATCACTTTCATTGAAAGGGGTTGACATGCTTCCAAAAAACTATGAGTTTCAGGAAATCTCAGCAAACATTTTTTCACCCAATCTAGATGATACTTCCACTTAATGATCATTACACCAATCACACTTGGCTCACCAAATTTCGTTCTTTTAGGTTAAACCGTTCCTTTGCAGTAACCGTTTTCATGTTTAGGTTTCACTCTGTTTTCTCCTATATGGATACATGTATTTGGAACTCTAAATCAAACACGGTTTGTGCTAGCTCTTTGAAACTTGGCACAATAATGTAGTTCCAGCTTCTATCGCTATGCTTTGTGTCCTATTGAAGTAGCCGAAGAAGAGACTGACGAGAATCACTTTCATTGAAAGGGGTTGCCAAGCTTCAAAAAAACTAAGAGTTTCCTGAAATCTCAGGAAATATTTTTTCACCCAATCTTGATGATACTTCCATTTAATGATCAGTACACCAATCCCACTTGGCTCACCAAATTTTGTTCTTCTAGGTTAAACCGTTCCTTTGCAGGAACCGTCTTCATGTTTAGGTTTCACTCTGTTTTCTCCTATATGGATACATGTATTTGGAACTCTAAATCAAACAGGGTTTGTGCTAGCTCTTTGAAACGTGGCACAATAATGTAGTTCCACGTTCTATCGCTATGGTTTGTGTCCTATTGAAGTAGCCCCAAGCAGAGACTGACGAGAATCACTTTCATTGAAACGGGTTGCCAAGCTTCCAAAAAACTACGAGTTTCCTGAAATCTCAGGAAACATTTTTTCACCCAATCTTGATGATACTTCCATTTAATGATCAGTACACCAATCCCACTTGGCTCACCAAATTTTGTTCTTCTAGGTTAAACCATTCCTTTGCAGTATTCGTTTTCATATTTAGGTTTCACTCTGTTTTCTCCTACATGGATACATGTAGTTGGAACTCTAAATCAAACACGGTTTGTGCTAGTTCTTTGAAACTTGGCACAATAATGTAGTTCCAAGTTCTATCGCTATGGTTTGTGTCCTATTGAAGTAGCGCCAAGCAGAGATTGACGAGTATCACTTTCATTGAAAGGGGTTGCCAAGCTTACAAAAAACTACGAGTTTCCGGAAATCTCAGCAAACATTTTTTCACGAATCTTGATGATACCTTCAGGTAATGATCACTGCACGAATCCCAATTGGCTCACCAAATTTCGTTCTTCTAGGTTAATCCGTTCCTTTGCAGTAACCGTTTTCATGTTTAGGTTTCACTCTGTTTTCTCCTGTGTGGATACATGTAGTTGGAACTCTAAATCAAACAGGGTTTGTGCTAGCCCTTTGAAACGTGGCACAATAATGTAGTTCCACGTTCTATCGCTATGGTTTGTGTCCTATTGAAGTAGCAACAAGCAGAGACTGACGAGAATCACTTTCATTGAAAGGGGTTGCCAAGCTTCCAAAAAAATATGAGTTTCCTGAAATCTCAGGAAACATTTTTTCACCCAATCTTGATGATACTTCCATTTAATGATCAGTACACCAATCGCACTTGGCTCACCAAATTTTGTTCTTCTAGTTTAAACCATTCCTTTGCAGGAACCGTTTTCATGTTTAGGTTTCACTCATTTTTCTCCTATATGGATACATGTAGTTGGAACTCTAAATCAAACACGGTTTGTGCTAGCTCTTTGAAACTTGGCACAATAATGTAGTTCCACGTTCTATCGCTATGCTTTGTGTCCTATTGAAGTAGCCCCAAGCAGAGACTGACGAGAATCACTTTCACTGAAAGGGTTTGCCAAGCTTCCAAAAAACTACGAGTTTCCTGAAATCTCAGGAAATATTTTTTCAACCAATCTTGATGATACTTCCATTTAATGATCAGTACACCAATCCCACTTGGCTCAACAAATTTTGTTCTTCTAGGTTAAACCATTCCTTTGCACTAACCGTTTTCATGTTTAGGTTTCACTCTTTTATTCCTATATGGATACATGTAGTTGGAAATCAAAATAAAACACGGTTTGTGCTAGCTCTTTGAAACTTGGCACAATAATGTAGTTCCAAGTTCTATCGCTATGGTTTGTGTCCTATTGAAGTAGCGCCAAGCAGAGATTGACGAGAATCACTTTCATTGAAAGGGGTTGCCAAGCTTCCAAAAAACTACGAGTTTCCGGAAATCTCAGAAAACATTTTTTCACGAATCTTGATGATACTTTCAGGTAGTGATCAGTACACGAATCCCACTTGGCTCACCAAATTTCGTTCTTCTAGGTTAAACCGTTCCTTTGCAGTAACCGTTTTCATGTTTAGGTTTCACTCTGTTTTTTCCTATATGGATACATGTAGTTGGAACTCTAAATCAAACACGGTTTGTGCTAGCTCTTTGAAACTTGGCACAATAATGTAGTTCCAAGTTCTATCGCAATGGTTTGTGTCCTATTGAAGTAGCCCCAAGCAGAGACTGATGGGAATCACTTTCCTTGAAAGGGGATGCCAAGCTTCCAAAAAACTACGAGTTTCCTGAAATCTCAGCAAACAGTTGTTCACCCAATCTTGATGATACTTCCATTTAATGATCAGTACACGAATCCCACTTGTCTCACCAAATTTCGTTCTTTTAGGTTAAACCATTCCTATGCAGTAACCGTTTTCATGTTTAGGTTTCACTCTGTTTTGTCCTATACGGATACATGTAGTTGGAACTCTAAATCAAACACGGTTTGTGCTAGCTCTTTGAAACGTGGCACAATAATGTAGTTCCAAGTTCTATAGCGATGGTTTGTGTCCTATTGAAATAGCCCCAAGCAGAGACTGATGGGAATCACTTTCATTGAAAGGGGTTGCCAAGCTTCCAAAAAACTACGAGTTTCCTGAAATCTCAGCAAACATTTTTCACCAAATCTTGAAGATACCTGCAGGTTATGATGAGTACAGCAATCCCAGTTGGCTCACCAAATTTCGTTCTCCTAGTTTAAACCGTTCCTTTGCAGTAACTGTTTTCATTTTTAGGTTTCACTCTGTTTTCTACTATATGGATACATGTATTTGGAACTCTAAATCAAACACGGTTTGTGCTAGCTCTTTGAAACTTGGAACAATAATGTAGTTCCAAGTTCTATCACTATGGTTTGTGTCCTATTGAAGTAGCGCCAAGCAGAGATTGACGAGAATCACTTTCATTGAAAGGGGTTGCCAAGCTTAAAAAAACTACGAGTTTCCGGAAATCTCAGCAAACATTTTTCACGAATCTTGATGATACTTTCAGGTAATGATCAGTGCACGAATCCCACTTGGCGCACCAAATTTAGTTCTTCTAGGTTAAACCGTTCCTTTGCAGTAACCGTTTTCATGTTTAGGTTTCACTCTGTTTTCTCCTATATGGATACATGTAGTTGGAACTCTAAATCAAACACGGTTTGTGCTAGCTCTTTGAAACATGGCACAATAATGTAGTTCCACGTTCTATCGCTATCCTTTGTGTCCTATTGAAGTAGCGCCAAGCAGAGACTGATGGGAATCACTTTCATTGAAAGGGGATGCCAAGCTTCCAAAAAACTACGAGTTTCCTGAAATCTCAGCAAACATTTTTTCACCCAAACTTGATGATACTTTCAGGTAATGATCAGTACATCAATACCAATTGGCTTACTAAATTTTGTTCTTCTAGGTTAAACCATTCCTTTGCAGTAACCGTTTTCATGTTTAGGTTTCACTCTGTTTTCTCC
>NW_027553766.1:0-12500 GCF_045843805.1 Urocitellus parryii
TAGGGTTAGGGTTCGGGTTAGGATTAGGTTTAGGGTTCGGTTTCGGGTTCGGGTTCGGTTTAGGGTTTGGGTTAGTGTTAGGGTTCGTTTTGGGTTAACGATAGGGTTAGGGTTTGGGTTAGGGTTGGAGGTAGGGATAGGGTTGGGGTTAGGGTTCGGGTTCATGTTCGGGTTAGGGTTAGAGTTAGGGTTAGGGTTGGGGTTCAGGTTAGGGTTCGGGTTCAGATTCGGTTTCGGATTAGGTTTAGGGTTAGGTTTTGGGTTCGGTTAGGGTTAGTGTTCTGGTTCGGGTTAAGGTTAGGATTAGGGTTAGGGTTAGGGTTCGGGTTCGGGTTCCGGTTAGGGTTAGGATTCGGGTTAGGGTTAGGGTTAGGGTTAGGGTTAGGATTAGGGTTAGTGTTCAGGTTAAAGTTAGGTTTCGAGTTCGGGAACGAGTTAGGGTGAGAGGTAGGGTTAGGGTTAGGGTTCGGGTGATGTTTAGGGTTGGGGTTCAGGTTCAGGTTCGGGTTCGGTTTCGGGTTCGGGTTCGGGTTAGGGTTAGGGTTAGGGTTTGGGTTCGTGTTAGGGTTAGGTTTAGGGTTAGAGTTAGGCTTACGGTTAGGTTTAGGGATAGGGTTGGTGTTAGGTTTTGGTTTAGGGTTAGGGTTAGTGTTTGGGTTCGGGTTAGGGTTAAGGTTAGGTTTAGGGTTAGGGTTAGGGTTCTGGTTCGGTTTCGGGTTAGGGTTAGTGTTCGGGTTCGGGTTAGGTTTAGGGTTATGGTTAGGGTTCAGGTTAGGGTTCGGTTTAAGTTTCATGTTCGGTTTAGTGTTAGAGTTCGGGTTAGAGTTCTAGTTAGGGTTAAGGTTAGGGTTAGGGTTCCGATTAGAGTTAGGGTTAGGGTTATGATTAGTGTTAGGGTTCGGGTTCGAGTTAGGGTTAGGGTTAGGGTTAGGGTTAGGTTTCGGGTTAGGGTAAGAGTTAGGGTTAGGATTCCTGTTAGGGTTCAGGTTAGGGTTCGGTTTCAGGTTTGAGTTAGGGTTAGGGTTAGGTTTAGGGTTAGGGTTCGGGTAAGGGTAAGAGTTAGGTTTAGTGTTCGGGTTCGGGTTAGGGTTCGGGTTCGGGTTCGGGTTAGGGTTAGGGTTTGTTTTCGGGTTATGGTTAGGGTTAGTGTCTGGTTCGGCTTCGGGTTAGGGTTAGGGTTCGGATTCAGGTTAGGGTAAAGGTTATGTTTAGGGTTCAGGTTAGGTTTCGGTTTAAGTTTCGGGTTCGGTTTAGGGTTAGAGTTCGGGTTAGTTTTGGGTTAGGGTTAGGGTTAGGGTTCCGATTAGAGTTAGGGTTAGGTTTAGCATCTGGGTTAGGGTTCAGGTTCGAGTTAGGTTTAGGGTTAGGGTTAGGGTTAGGGTTAGGGTTCGGTTAGGGTTAGGGTAAGAGTTAGGGTTAGGTTTAGGGTTAGCATTCGGGTTCGGGTTCAGTTTAGGGTTAGGGTTAGGTTTAGGGTTAGGGTTCGGGTAACGGTAAGGGTTAGGGTTAGGGTTAGGGTTATGGTTAGAATTAGGGTTAGAGTTAGGTTTAGGTTTAGGGTTAGGTTTAGGGTTATGGTTAGGGTTAGGGTTAGGGCTAGGTTTAGGATTACGGTTCGGGTTATGATTAGGTTTAGGGTTAGGGTTAGTGTTAGTGTTCGGGTTCGGGTTAGGGACAGGTTCGGGTTAGTGTTAGGGTTAGGGTTCAGGTTCGGGTTCTGGTTAGGGTTAGGGTTCCGGTTAAGGTTAGGTTTCGGGTTCCAGTTCTATTTAGGGTTAGTGTTATTGCTAGGTTAAGGGTTAGAGTTCTGCTTCATGTTTGGCTTAGGCTTAGGGTTAGAGTTAGGCTTAGGGTTAGGGTTATGGGTAGGGTTAGTGTTATTGTTCGGTTTGGGGTTAAGGTTAGGGTTCGGGTTAGGGTTAGGGTAAGGGTTTGGGTTAGGGTTTGGGTTCGGATTTGAGTTCGGGTTAGGGTTAGGGATTGGGTTCGGGTTAGGTTTATGTTTAGGGTTAGGCTTCAGGTTAGGGTTCGGGATCAGGTTCGGGTTCGGTTTAGTGTTAGGGTTAGGTTTAGCGTTATGTTTAGGGTTAGCGTTCGGGATAGAGTTAGGGTTTCGGTTCGGGTTCTTGTTAGGGTTAGGGTTAGGGTTCGTGTTCGGGTTCGGCTTCGGGTTAGGGTTAGGGTGAGGGTTAGTGTTAGTGTTCGGGTTCGGGTTATGGTTAGGGTTGGGTTCGGGTTCGGGTTAGGGTAAGGGTTATGGTTAGGGTTACGGTTAGGGTTCGGGTTAGGGTTAGGGTTCTGGTTCGGTTAAGGTTAGGATTAGAATTAGGGTTAGGGTTTCGGTTAGGGTTCGGGTTCGGGTTAAAGTTAGGGTTCGAGTTCGGATTCGCGTTAGGGTGAGAGTTAGGGTTAGGGTTACGGTTCAGGTTATGTTTAGGGTTGGGGTTCAAGTTCGTTCTCGGGTTAGGGTTTGGGTAGGGTTAGGGTTAGGGTTCGTGTTCGTGTTAGGGTTAGGTTTAGTGTTAGGGTTAGGCTTATGGTTAGGTTTAGGGATAGGGTTAGAGTTAGGTTTTGGTTTAGGTTTAGGGTGAGTGTTCGGGTTCGGGTTTGGGTTAGGGTTAGAATTATGTTTAGGGTTAGCGTTAGGGTTCTGGTTCGATTTCGGTTTAGGTTTAGGGTTCGTTTTCGTGTTAGGGTTAGGGTAAGTTTTTGGGTTCGGGATCGAGGTAGGGTTAGGGTTAGGGTTAGGGTTAGGATTAGAGTTATTGTTAGGTTTTGGGTTCGGATTAGGATTAGGGTTAGGGTTAGGGTTGGGGTTAGGTTTGGGGTTCGGGTTCTGGTTCGGATTCGGGTTAGGGTTAGGGTCAGGTTTCGGGTTTGAGTTAGGGTTTGGGTAAGGGTTTGGTTTAGGGGCAGTGTTATGGATAGGGTTAGGGTTCGGATTCGGGTTAGGGTTAGGGTTCGGCTAAGGCTTAGTGTTAGGGTAAGTGTTCGGTTTCGGGAAAGGGTTAGGGTTAGGATTAGGGTTAGGGTTAGGTTTAGGGTTAGGGTTCAGGTTAGGGTTCGGGTTAAATTTCGGGTTCGGTTTAGTGTTAGGGTAAGGGTTTGGGTTAGTGTTTGGTTTAGGGTTATGGTTAGGGTTCGAGTTCGGGTTTGGTTTAGTGTTCGGGTTAGAGTTAGGGTTAGGGTTAGGGGTAGGGTTTGGTTTAGGGTTAGGGTTAGGGTTCGAATTAGGGTTAGGGTTAGGGTTAGCGTTAGGTTTAGGGTTCGGGTTAGGTTTAGGTTTAGGGTTAGGTTTAGGATTAGGTTTAGGGTTCGGGTTAGGGTTCGGTTTAGGGTTAGGGTTCGGGTTCGGGATAGGGTTAGGGTTGGGTTCGGCTTCTGGTTAGGGTTAGGGTTATGGTTAGGGTTACGGTTAGTGTTCGAGTTAGGGTTAGGGTACTTGTTCGGGTTAAGGTTAGGATTAGGGTTAGGGTGAGGGTTAGGTTTAGGGTTCTGTTTAGGGTTCGGGTTCGGGTTAGGGTTAGTGTTGGGTTCGGGTTCGGATTAGTGTTAGGGTTACGGTTAGGGTTCAGGTTAGGGTTAAGGTTCTGGTTCGGGTTAAGTGTAGGATTAGGTTTAGGGTTAAGGTTAGGATTAGGGTTCAGGTTCGGGTTCCAGTTAGGTTTAGGATTCGGGTTAGTGTTAGGGTTAGGGTTAGGGTTAGGGTTAGTGTTCGGGTTAAACTTAGGGTTCGAGTTTAGGGTTCGGGTTAGGGTTAGGGTTAGGGTTAAGTTTCGGGTTATGTTTAGGTTCGGGTTCAGGTTCGGGTTTGGGTTCATGTTAGGGTTAGGGTTAGGGTTAGGGTTAGGCTTATGATTAGGTTTAGGGATAGGATTAGTGTTAGGTTTCGGTTTAGGGTTAGGGTTAGTGTTCGGGTTCGAGGTAGGTTTTGGATTCGGGTTCGTGTTAGGGTTAGGGTTAGTTTTAGGTTTAGGGTTAGGGTTCTGGTTCGCTTTCGGGTTAGGGTTAAAGTTCGGGTTCGGGTTCAGTTTAGTGTTAGGGTTAGGGTTCGGGATAGGGTTAGGATTAAGGTTAGGGTTAGAGTTAGGTTTAGGGTTCGGGTTCGGGTTCGGGTTAGGGTTAGGATTCGGGTTCGCTTTAGGTTTAGGGTTAGAGTTAGGGTTCGTGTTTGGGTTCGAGTTAGGGTTAGGGTTAGGGTTAGGGTTCGGTTAGGGTTAGCGTTAGTGTTAGGTTTTGGGTTAGGGTAAGATTTAGGGTTAGGGTTAATGTTAGGATTCGGGATAGGGTTCAGGTTAGGGTTCGGGTTCAGTTTCGGGTTAGTGTTAGGTTTAGGCTTAGGGTTAGGGTTCCGGTAATGGTAAGGGTTAGGATTAGGGTTAGGGTTAGGGTTAGAGTTAGGGTTAGGGTTAGGTTTAGGGTTAGGATAAGTTTAGGCTCATGGTTAGGTTTAGGGTTAGGGTTAGGGTTATGGTTCGTGTAAGGGTTAGCGTTACGGTTCTGGTTAGGGTTAGGGTTCGGGTTCGGGTTAGGGTTAGGTTTCAGGTTCGGTTTAGGGTTAGGGTTCGAGTTCGGGTTCGGGTTAGGGTTAGGGTTAGGGTTCAGGTTCGGGATAACTTTAGGATTAGGGTTAGTGTTAGGGTTAGGGTTTCAGTTCGGGTTCGGGTTCCGATTAAGGTTATGGTTCTGGTTCGGGTTAGGTTTAGGGTTAGTGTGAGGGTTCGGGTTAAGTGTAGGTTTCGGGTTCCGGTTCGAGTTAGGGTTAGGGTTAGGGTTAGGGTTCGGGTTCGGGTTAGGTTTAGGCTTAGGGTTAGGGTTCAGGTTAGGGATTCGGGTTCAGGTGCGGGTTCGGTTTAGTGTTAGGATTAGGTTTAGCGTTATGTTTAGGGTTAGGGTTCGGATTAGGGTTAGGGTTTCGGTTTGGGTTTTTGTTAGTGTTAGGGTTAGGGTTAGGGTTAGGTTTAGAGTTCGGGTTCAGATTCGGGTTCGGTTTAGGGTTTCGTTAGTGTTAGGGTTCGGTTAGGGTTAATGTTAAGGTTAGGGTTCGGGTTAGGGTTGGGGATAGGGTTTGGGTTGGGGTTAGGTTTCCGGTTCAGTTTCAGGTTAGGGTTAGGGTTAGGGTTAGGGTTGGGGTTCGGGTTAGGGTTAGGGTTAGGGTTCTTGTTCGTGTTCGGGTTCGGGTTAGGGTTAGGTTTAGGCTTAGGGTTAGGGTTCGGATTATGGATAGGGTTAGGGTTTGGGTTCAGGATCGAAGTAGGGTTAGGGTTAGGGTTAGGGTTTAGTTTTGGGTTCGGATTAGGTGTAGGGTTAGGGTTAGGGTTAGGGTTAGGGTTTGGTTTCAGGTTAGGGTTTGGTTTAGTGTTAGGTTTAGGTTTAGGGTTAGGTGTTGGTTCGGATTAGGATTAGGGTTAGGGTTAGGGTTAGGGTTAGGGTTCGGATTCGGGTTAGGGTTAGGGTTGGGGTTCGGGATAGTGTTAAGGTTAGGGTTCGGGTTCGGGTTACAGTTGGGTTTAGGGTTAGGGTTCGGATTAGGGATAGGGTTAGGGTTTGGGTTGAGGGTCCAGGTAGGGTTAGGGTTAGGTTAGGTTCAGGTTTAGGGTTAGGGTTAGGTTTTGGTTTTGGATTAGGATTAGGGTTAGGGTTCTGGTTTGGTTAGGGTTAGGGTTACGGTTCTGGTTAGGGTTAGGCTTAGGGTTACGGTTAGGGTTGCGGTTTGGGTTAGGGTTTGCGTTAGGGTTCTGGATCGGTTTAGGGTTACAGATAGAGTTTGGGTTAGGTTTAGGGTTTGGGGTTAGGATTAGGTTTAGGGTTAGAGTTACGGTTCGTGTTCTGGTTAGAGTTTGGGTTAGGGTTAGGGTTAGGATTAAGGTTAGGGTTTGGGTCGGGTTCGGCTAATGTTTAGGGTTAGGGTTAGGTTTCGAATTAGGATTAGGTTTAGGGTTAGGGTTAGGGTTAGGGTTAGGGTTCGGTTTAGGGTTAGGGTTAGGGTTAGGTTTAGGGTTAGTTTAGGGTTCGGGTTCGGGTTAGGGTTTGGGATAGGGGTAGTGTTAGGGTTAGGGTTAGGGTTCTGTTTAGGGTTGGGTTATGCTTCGGGTTATGGTTAGGTTTAGGGATAGGGTTCGGGTCTGGTTCGGGTAAGCGTTATTGTTAGGGTTAGGGTTCGGTTTTGGGAAAGAGTTAGGGTTCGAATTAGGATTAGGGTTAGGGTTAGTGTAAGGGTTAGGTTAGGGTTAGGGTTCAGGTTATGGTTAGGGTCAGGGTTAGGTTTCGGTTTCGGGTTAGGTTTAGGGTTAGGGTTAGGGTTCAGGTTATGGTTCGGGTTCAGGTTCGGGTTCGGTTTAGTGCTAGGGTTAGGGTTATGGTTAGGTTCGAGTTCGGGTTAGGGTTCGGGTTAGGGATAGGGTTACTGTTAGGTTTATGTTTAGGTTTGGGTTAAGTTTAGGGTTTGGTTTTGGGTTAGGGTTCGGGTTAGGGTTAGGTTTAGGGTTCAGGTTCGGTTTAGGGTTAGGATTAGGTTTAGGGTTTGGGTTAGGGTTAGGGTTAGGGTTAGGGTTAGGGTTTGGGTTAGGGTTAGGGTTATGGTTAGGGGCAGGGTTAGGTTTCGGTTTCAGGTTAGTTTTAGGGTTAGGTTTAGGGTTAGTGTTTGTGTTAGGGTTATTGTTAGGGTTCGAGTTCGGGTTAGGGTTAGGGTTCGAGTTCGGGTTAGGTATAGGGTTCGGGTTCGGGTTAGGGTTAGGGTTAGGTGTAGGGATAGGGTTCGGGTTAGGGTTCGGATTAGGGTTAGCATTCGGATTATGGTTATGGTTAGGGTTAGCATTAGGGTTAGGTTTTGGGTTAGGGTTAGGGTTAGGGTTTGGGTTAGGATTAGGGTTAGGGTTCGGTTTAGGGTTAGGATTTGGTTTCGGGTTAGTGTTCAGTTCGGTTTAAGTTTAGAGTTAGCGTTAGGGTTAGGGTTCGGGGTAGGGTTAGGTTAATGGTTCGTGTTAAGGTTAGGATTAGGGTTAGGGTGAGGGTTCCAGGTAAGGGTTAGTGTTACGGTTATGATTACTGTTAGGGTTCGGGGTAGGGTTAGTGTTATGGTTCGTGTTAAGGTTAGGATTAGTGTTAGGGTTAGGGTTAGGGTAAGGGTTAGGGTAAGGGTTGGGTTCGGGTTCAGGTTCGGGTTAGGGTTGCGGTTAGGTTACGGGTTCGGGTTCCGGTTAGGGTTATGATTCAGGTTAAAGTTAGGGTTAGAGTTAGGGTTAGGTTTAGGGTTAGTATTCTGGTTAAAGTTATGATTCGAGTTCGGGATCGGGTTACGTTTAGGGTTAGGGTTAGGTTTCGGGTTCGGATTATGGTTAGGGTTTGGTTTCAGGTTCGGGTTCGGGTTCGGGTTAGGGTTAGGATTAGGGTTAGGGTTCGGGTACATGTTCGGATTAGGGTTAGTGTTAGGGTTAGGCTTACGGTTAGGGTTAGGGTTAGGTGTAGGATTGGGTTTAGGGTTAGGGTTAGTGTTCGGGTTATGGTTCGGGTTAGGGTTAGGGTTTGCTTAGGGTTTGTTTTCGGGTTAGGGTTAGGGTTCTGGTTCTGGTTAGGGTTAGTGTTAGGGTTCGGGTTCGGTTTAGTGTTAGGGTTAGGGTTCGGGATAACTTTGGGGTAGTGTTAGGGTTAAGGTTAGGGTTAGGGTTCGGGTTCTGGTTAGGTTTAGGGTTATGGTTTGGGTTCGCTTTAGGGTTAGGGTTAGAGTTAGCGTTAGTGTTCTGGTTCGGGATACGGTGAGGGTTGGGTTCGGTTTCTGGTTAGGGTTAGGGTTAGGTTTACGGTTATGGTTACGGTTAGGTTTAGGGTTCGGGTTAGGGTTAGGGTTGGGATTACGGTTAGTTTTAGGGTTCGGGTTAGGGTTATGGTTGGGTTCGGGTTCGGATTTGGATTAGGGTTAGGGTTATGGTTACGGTTAGGGTTAGGGTTCGGGTTAGGGTTAGGGTTGGGATTACGGTTAGTTTTAGGTTTCGGGTTAGGGTTATGGTTGGGTTCGGGTTCCGGTTAGGGTTAGGGTTAGGGTTACGGTTAGGGTTACGGTTAGGTTTCAGGTTAGGGTTAGGTTTAGGGTTAGGGTTCGGGTTAAGGATAGGATTAGGGTTTGGGTTCGGGTTACGGGTAGGGTTAGGATTAGGGTTCATGTTCGGGTTTGGGTTAGGATTAGGGTTAGCGTTAGGGTTCGGGTTCTGGTTCAGTTTCGGGTTAGGGTTACGTTTAGGGTTAGGGTTAGCGTTCTGGTTCGGGATAGGATTAGGGTTACGGTTAGGGTTGCGGTTCATGTTCGGGTTAGGGTCAGGGTTCTGGTTCGGGTTAAGGTTAGGATTAGGTTTAGGGTTAGGGTTCGGGTTCCGGTTAGGGTTGGATTCAGGTTAGGGTTAGGGTTAAACTTAGGGTTAGGGTTAGGGTTCTGGTTATGGTTAGGGTACGGGTTCAGGTTCGGTTTCGGGTTAGGGTTAGGGTTAGGGTTAGGGTTCGAGTTCGTGTTCGTGTTCGGGTTAGGGTTAGGCTTATGGTTAGGGTTAGGGTAGGGTTAGGTTTCGTTTTAGTTTAGGGTTAGTGTTCGGGTTCGGGTTAGGGTTCGGGTTCGGGTTAGGGTTAGGGTTTGTTTTCTGGTTAGGGTTAGGGTTAGGGTTCGGTTTCGGTTTAAGTTTAGGGTTAGGTTTGGGTTTCGGATTAGTATTAGGGTTAGGGTTAGGTGTAGGGTTAGGGTAAGGGTTCGGGTTCTGGTTAGGTTTAGTGTTAGGGTTAGGGGTCGGGTTAGGGTTAGTGTTAGGTTTAGGGTTAGCGTTAGGGTTTGGGTTAGGTTTTGGTGTACAGTTAGGGTTGGGGTTAAGTTTAGGGTTTGGGTTAGGGTTAGGGTTCGGGTTCGGAATAGGATTCGGGTTAGGGTTAGGGTTAGGGTTCAGGTTAGAGTTCGGATTCAGGTTCGTGATCTGTTTAGTGCTAGGGTTAGTGTTAGGGTTAGGGTTAGGTTATGTTTCGGGTTAGGGTTAGGGTTAGGGTTCGGGTTCGGGTTAGGTTTAGGGTTCGGGTTCGGGTTCGGGTTAGGGTTAGGGTTAGACTTCGGGTTCAGGTTTGGGTTAGGGTTCGGGTTAGGGTTTGTGTTAGGGTTAGGGTTCGGTTTAGGGTTCTGGTTAGGGTTCAGGTTAGGGTTAGGATTAGGTTTAGGGTTAGGGTTAGGGTTCAGGTTAGGGTTCGGGTTCAGGTTCGTGTTCATTTTAGGGTTAGGGTTAGGGTTAGGTTTTGGGTTAGGTTTATGGTGAGGGTTTGAGTTCGGGTTAGGGTTAGGGTTTGGGTGAGTGTTAGGGTTAGGGTTGGGGTTAGGGTTAGGGTTAGAGTTAGGTTTAGGGTTAGGGTTCGAGTTCGGGTTCAGGTCAGGGTCAGAGTTAGGGTTCGGGTTCAGGTTAGGCTTAGGGTTAGGGTTAGTGCTAGGGTTAGTTTTCAGTTAAGTTCGGGGTTAGGGTTAGGGTTCGGTTTAGGGTAAGGGTTAGGGTTAGGTTTAGGGTTAGGGTTCGGGTTCGGGTTCTGGTTCGGGTTAGGTTAGGGTTAGGGTTAGGGTTCAGGATAGGGTTCCGGTTCAGGTTCGGGTTAGGGTTACGGTTAGGGTTAGAGTTCGGGTTCGGATTAGGTTTAGTGTTAGCGTTAGGGTTAGAGTTAGGTTTAGGGTTATGGTTTCGGTTAGGGTTAGGGTTCGGGTTAGGGTTAGGGTAAGGGTTAGGGTTCGGGTTCGGGTTAGGGTTAGTGTTGGGGTTCGGGTTCAGTTTAGTGTTAGGGTTAGGGTTCGGGATAGGGTTAGGATTAGGGTTAGGGTTAGGGTTCGGGTTCGCTTTAGGGTTAGGGTTAGAGTTAGGGTTAGTGTTCTGGTTCGGGATATGGTGAGGGTTGGGTTCGGTTTCGGGTTAGGGTTAGGTTTACTGTTAGGTTTACGGTTAGTGTTAGGGTTCGGGTTAGGGTTAGGGTTGGGTTCGGGTTCGGGTTCGGGTTAGGGTTTGGGTTACGGTTAGGGTTCGGGTTAAGGATAGGATTAGGGTTAGGGTTCGGGTTAGGGGTAGGGTTTTGGTTAGGGTTCGTGTTTGGGATAGGGTTAGGGTTAAGGTTAGGGTTCGGGTTCAGGTTCTGTTTCGGGTTAGGGTTAAGTTTAGCGTTAGGGTTAGTGTTCTGGTACGGGTTAGGATTAGGTTTACGGTTAGGGTTACAGTTAGTGTTCGGGTTAGGGTCTGAGTTCTGTTTCGGGTTAAGGTTAGGATTAAGGTTAGGGTTAGGGTTCGGGTTCGGGTTCCGGTTTGGGTAAGGATTCAGTTTAGGGTTAGGGTTAAGCTTAGGTTTAGGGTTAGTGTTCGGTTTAAAGTTAGGGTTCGAGTTCGGAATCGGGTTAGCGTTAGGTTTAGGTTTAGGGTTAGGGTTCTGTTTATGGTTTGGGTACGGGTTCAGGTTCGGGTTCAGGTTCGGGTTCGTGTTAGGGTTATGGTTAGGGTTAGGGTTTGTTTTCGGGTTAGGGTTAGGGTTAGGCTTCTGGTTCGGTTTCGGGTTATGGTTAGGGTTCGGTTTCGGGTTAGGTTAGGGTTAGGGTTAGGGTTCAGGTTAGGGTTCGGTTTCAGTTTCGGGTTCGGTGTAGAGTTAGTGTTAGGGTTAGGCTTAGGGTTCTGTTTCGGTTTCGGGTTTGGGTTAGGGATCGGGTTCGGGTTAGGGTTAGTGTTAGGGTTCAGGTTCGGGTATGCTTAGGGTTAGGGTTAGTGTTAGTGTTATCCTTCAGTTAGGTTTGGTATAGGGTTCGGCTAGGGTTAGGGTTCGGGTTCACATTAGGATTAGGGTTAGGGTTAGTGTTCGGGTTAGGGTTCGGCTTAGGGTTCGGGTTAGGTTTTGGGTTACGGTTAGTTTTAGAGTTAGGGTTAGGATTCGGATTAGAATTAGGGTTCGGGTTCAGTTTCGGGTAGGGTTAGGGTTAGGCTTCGGGTTCAAGTTAGGTTTAGGGTTCGGGTTAGGGTTCAGTTTAAGGTTCTGGTTAGGTTTAGGTTTATTGTTATGGTTAGGGTTAGGGTTCGGGTTCGGGTTAGGGTTAGGGTTAGGGTTAGGGTTCAAGTTAGGTTTCGGGTTCAGGTTTGGGTTCGGGTTAGGGTTAGGGTTAGAGTTAGTTTTACGGTTCGGGTTGAAGTTAAGGTTAGTGTTCGGGTTAGGGTTAGGGTTAGGGTTAGGGTTAGGGTTAGGGTTAGGGTTCAGGTTCGAGTTCGGTTTAGGTTTAGGGTTAGGGTTGGGATTACGGTTTGGGTTAGGGTTATGGTTAGGGTTTGAGTTCGGGTTAGGGTTAGGGTTCTGGTTAGGTTTAGGGTTAGGGTTAGGGTTCGGATTAGGGTTGGGGTTAGGGTTAGGGTTAGGGTTAGGGTTCAGGTTAGGGTTAGGGTTAGGGTTAGGTTTAGGATTAGGGTTAGGGTCGGTTCAGGTTAGGGTTAGGGTTAGGGTTCGGGTTAGGGTTAGGGGTCGGGTTAGGCTTAGGGTTTGGCATATGATTAGGGTTAGGGTTATGGTTCGGATCGGGTTCGGTTAAGGGTTAGGGTTAGGGTTAGGGTTCGGTTTCGGGTTAGGGTTAGGGTTAGGGTTCAGATTAGGATTAGGCTTAGGGTAGGGTTTGGGTAAGGGTTCTGGTTAGGGTTAGGGTTAGGTTTAGGATTAGGGTTCTGGTTCGGTTTAGGGTTAGGTTTAGGATTAGGGTTTGGGTTATGATTAGGGTTTGAGTTCAGTTTCGGGTTCGTGTTAGGGTTCGGTTTCGAGTTCAGGTTAGAGTTAGGATTAGGGTTAGGGTTAGCGTTAGGTTTAGAGTTCGGGTTAGGGTTAGGGTTAGGTTTCGGATTCGGGTTTGGTTTCGCGTTAGGGTTATTGTTAGGGTTGCGGATCGGGTTAGGGTTTGGGTTAGGTTTAGGTTTAGGTTTCGGGTTACCGTTAGGTTTAGAGTTAGGGTTAGGGTCCGGGTACGGTATAGGTTTTGGGTTAGGGTTAGGGTTAGGATTAGGGTTCAGGTCGGGTTCGGGTAAGGGTTAGGGTTAGGGGTAGTGTTAGGGTTAGGGTTAGGTTTCGGTTTCGGGTTAGGTTTAGGGTTCGGGCTATGATTTGGGTTAGGGTTATGGTTCGGGTAGGGTTCGGGCAAGGGTTAGGGTTAGGGTTAAGGTTCGGTTTCAGGTTAGGGTTAGGGTTAGGTTTTGGGTTAGTGTTAGGGTTCGGGTTAGGGTTCGGGTATAGCTTAGGGTTAGGGTTAGGGTTAGTTTTAGGGTTAGGGTTAGGGTTTGTGTTCGGGATCGGTTTTGGGTAAGGGTTAGGGTTAGGGTTCAGGTCATGGTTTGGGTTTAGGGTTAGGGTTAGGTTTAGGGTTCGGGTTAGAGTTAGGGTTAGGGTTCGGGTTCGGGTTAAGGTTAGGGTTAGGGTAAGGGTTAAGGTGAGGGTTAGGGTTAGGGTTCTGGTTTGGGTTCGGGTTAGGGTTAGGGTTATGTTTA
>NW_027553766.1:17500-27500 GCF_045843805.1 Urocitellus parryii
TTCGGGTTTGGTTTAGGTTTAGGGTTAGGTTTAGGGTTAGGGTTTGGGTTAGGATTTCGGTTAGAATTAGGGTTCGGTTTCCGGTTCGGGATAGGGTTAGGATTAGGGTTCGGCTTCGGGTTAGGGTTAGGGTTAGGGTTAGGGTTAGGTTTAGGGTTCTGTTTAGGTTTAGGTTTATGGTTATGGTTAGGGTTCGGGTTTGGGTTAGGGTTTGGGTTAGGGTTAGGTTTCGGGTTCGGGTTAGGGTTCGGGTTAGGGTTAGTTTTCAGGTTTGGGTTCGGGTTAGTGTTACGGTTCGGGTTAGGGTTAGGTTTAGGTTTAGGGTGAGGGTTCAGGTTAGGGTTCGGGTTCAGATTCGGGTTCGGTTTAGGGTTAGGGTTAGGGTTCAGGTTAGGGTTCGGGTTCAGGTTCGTGTTCGTTTTAGGGTTACGGTTAGGGTTAGGGTTAAGGTTAGGGTTTGGGTTAGGGTTAGGGTTAGGGTTCGCGTTAGGGTTAGGGTTATGGTTAGGTTTAGGGTTAGGGTTCGGGTTCAGGTTCGGGTCAGTGTTAGGTTTAGGTTTAGGGTTAGGGTTACGTTTAGGGTTAGGGTTCGAGTTCGGGTTCGGGTCAGGGTTAGGTTTCGTGTTAGGGTTAGGGTTAGGGTTACGGTTAGGGTTCAGTTTAGGTTTTGGGTTCAGGTTAGGTTTTGGTTCAGGGTTAGGGTTAGGGTTAGGGTTAGGGTTCGGGTTGAAGTTAGGGTTAGTGTTCGGGTAAGGGTTAGGGTTAGGGTTGGGGTTAGGGTTAGGGTTCGGGTTAGGGTTTCAGTTAGGTTTAGGATTTGTGTTCGGTTCTGGTTAGGGTTAGAGTTATTGTTCGGGTTAGGGTTAGGGTTCGGGTTAGGGTTAGGGTTAGTGTTAGGGTTAGGGATAGGGTTCTGGTTAGGGTTAGGGATAGGGTTACGGTTCGGATTAAGGTTAGAGTTAGGGTTAGGGTTAGAGTTAGGGTTAGGTTTAGGATTAGGTTTAGGGTTCGATTCGTGTTAGGGTTAGGGTTAGGTTTAGGGTTAGGGTTAGGGTTCGGGTTAGGTTTAGGGTTCAGGTTAGGGTTAGGGTTCGGGTTATGATTAAGGTTAGGGTTAGGGTTCGGGTCGGGTTCGTTTAAGGGTTAGGGTTAGGGTTAAGGTTTGGTTTCGGGTTAGGGTTAGGGTTAGGGTTATGTTTCGGATTAGGATTAGGGTTAGAGTTAGGGGTAGGTTTAGGGTAAGGTTCGGGTTATTTTTAGGTTTTGGGTTAGGGTTAGGGTTCGGGTTAGGGTTAGGGTAAGGTTTCGGATGAGGGTTAGGTTTAGGGTTCTGCTTAGGGTTAGATTTAGGGTTAGGGTTAGGGTTAGGGCTAGCGTTACGGTTAGGGTTCAGGTTATGGTTAGGGTCAGTGTTAGGGTTAGGGTTAGGGTTAGGGTTAGGGTTAGGGTTCAGGTTAGGGTTCGGGTTAGGCTTAGGTTTAGGGTTAGGGTTCTTGTTCGTGTTAGGGTTCGGGTTATGATTAGGGTTCGGGTTCGGGTTAGGGTTCGGGTTCGGTTTAGTGTTAGGGTGCGGTTTAGGGTTAGCGTTAGGGTAAGGGTTCGGGTTAGGATTAGGTTTATGTTTTGGTTTTGGGTTCGGGTTCGGGTTAGGGTTAGGATTCGGGATCGGGTTAGGGTTTGGGTTAGGTTTTCGGTTAGGTTTAGGTTTTGGGTTAGGCTTAGGTTTAGGGTTAGGGTTAGGGTTCGGGTACGGGATAGGGTTTGGGTACGGGATAGGGTTAGGATTAGGGTTCGGTTCGGGTTCGGGTAAGGGTTACGGTTAGGTGTAGTGTTAGGGTTAGGGTTAGGGTTCGGGTTCGGGTTAGGGTTAGGGTTAGGGTTAGGGTTTGGGTTAGGTTTTGGGTTAGGGTACGGTTTCAGGTTTGGGTTAGGGTTAGGGTTCGGGTTTGGATTAGGGTTCGGGTTCAGGTTCATGTTGGGTTTCGGTTAGGTTTAGGGTGAGTGTTAGGGTTAGGATTACGTTTCGGGTTTGGGGTAGGGTTTGGGTTAGGGTTAGAGTTAGGGTTAGGGTTAGGGTTAGGTATTGGGTTAGGGTTATGGTTAGGGTTCGAGTTCGGGTTAGGTTTAGTGTTCCTGTTAGGGTTAAGGTTAGGGTTAGGGTTAGGGACAAGTTTCTTGTTAGGGTTAGTGTTAGGGTTAGGGTTCGGATTAGGGTTAAGGTTAGGGTTTGGTTTCGGGTTAGGGTTAGGGTTAGGGTTAGGTTTAGGGTTAGGGTTAGGGTTCGGGTTCGGGTTAGGGTTAGTGTTAGGGTTTGGTTTAGGGTTCGGTTTATGATTAGGATTCGTTTTTTGATTAGGTTTCGGTTAGGTTTAGGGTTAGGGTTAGGATTAGGTTTAGGGTTAGGTTTTGGGTTAGGGTTATGGTTTGGGTTCGGTTTCGGTTTAGGGTTAGGGTTTGGGTAAGGGTTATTTTTAGGGTTAGTGTTAGCTTTCGGGTTCTGGATATGTTTTGGGTAAGTGTTAGGTTTAGGGTTCAGGTTATGGTTCGGGTTCAGGTTCGGGTTCGGTTTAGGTTTAGGGTTAGGGTTAGGTTTAGGGTTAGGTTTAGGGTTTGGGTTCGGGTTAGGTTTAGGGTTCGGGTTATGATTAGGGTTAGGGTTATGGTTCGGGTCGGGTTCGGGAAAGGGTTATGGTTAGGGTTAGGTTTCGGTTTCGGGTTAGTGTTAGGTTTATGGTTAGGTTTTGGATTTGGATTAGGGTTAGGGTTAGGGGTAGGGTTCGGGTAAGGGTTCTTGTTAGGGTTAGGGTTAGGGTTCGGGTTAGGGTTAGGTTTAGGGTAAGGGTTAGGGTTAGGGTTTGGCTTCGGGGTAAGGTTAGGTTTGGGTTTAGGTTTAGGGTTTTGGTTAGGTTTAGGGTTCGTTTTCCGCATAGGATTCTGGTTAGTGTTAAGTTTAGGGTTTAGGTTAGGGTTCGGGTTCAGGTTCAGGTTCGGTTTAGGGTGAGGGTTAGTGTTAGGGTTTGGGTTAGGATTAGGGTTCGGGTTCGGATTAGGGTTAGAGTTAGGATTAGGGTTCGGGATAGGGTTTGGGTTAGGGTTAAGGTTCGGGTTCGTGATAGAGTTAGGGTTAGGGTTAGGTTTAGGTTTAGGGTTCTGGTTAGGGTTAGTCTTAGGGTTAGGGTTAGGGTTAGGGTTAGGGTTAATATTCAGGTTAGGGTTTGGGTTCGGGTTATGGTTGTTGTTCAGGTTCAGGTTGGGTTTAGGTTTAGGGTTAGGGTTAGGGGTAGGATTCAGGTTCGGGTTAGGGTTAGATTTAGGGTTAGGGTTAGGTGTAGGGATAGGGTTAGGGTTCAGGTTATGTTTATGTCAGGGTTAGGATTCGGGTTCTGGTCAGGATTTGGTTTTGGGTTCGGGTTCAGGTTAGGGTTAGGGTTAGGGTTGAGGTTAGGGTTCGGGTTCAGGTTCGGGTTCTGTTCAGGGTTAGGGTTAGGGTTACGGTTAGGGTTTGGGTTGAAGTTAGGTTTAGAGTTCTGGTTAGGGTTAGGGTTATGGTTAGGGTTAGGGTTCGGGTTCAGGTTCAGGTTCGGTTTAGGTTTAGCGTTAGTGTTAGGGTTAGGGTTTGGGTTAGGGTTATTTTTAGGGTTCGAGTTCGGGTTAGGGTTAGGGTTCGGGTTAGGGTTAGAGTTAGTGTTAGGGTTTGGGATAGGGTTCTGATTAGGGTTAGGGGTAGGTTTAGGGTTCGGATTAGGGTTAGAGTTAGGGTAAGGGTTAGGGTACGGGTTAGGGTTATGGTTAGGGTTAGGGTTAGGATTAGGGTTAGGGTTCGGTTCGGGTTAGGGTTTGGGTTAGGGTAAGGGTTAGGGTTAGGTTTAGGGTTCGGGTTATGGTTAGGGAAAGGGTTAGGGTTAGGATTAGGGTTAGGGTTAGGGTAAGGGTTAGGGTTAGGGTTAGAGTTAGTGTTCGGTATAGGGTTAGGGTTCGGTTAGGAATAGGGTTAGGGTTAGGGTTAGGGTTCGGGTTCGGGTTAGTGTTAGGGTTCGGGTTATGATTAGGGTTAGGGTTATGTTTGGGGTTAGATTTGGGTAAGGGTTACGGTTAGGGTTAGGTTTCGGGTTCGTATTAGGATTAGGGGTAGGGTTAGGGGTAGGGTTAGGTTTTTTTTTTAATATTTATTTATTAGTTATTGGCGGACACAACATCTTTGTTTGTATGTGGTGCTGGAGGATCGAACCCGGGCCGCACGCATGCCAGGGGAGCGCGCTACCGCTTGAGCCACATCCCCAGCCCCAGGGTTAGGTTTTGAGTTCGGGTTCAGGTTAGGGTTAGGGTTCGGGTTAGGGTTAGGTTTAGGTTTAGGGTGAGGGTTCAGGTTAGGGTTCGGGTTCAGGTTCGTGTTCGTTTTAGGGTTAGGGTTAGTGTTAGGGTTAGGGTTAAGGTTTTGGTTCGGGTTATGGTTAGGTTTTGAGTTCAGGTTAGGGTTAGGGTTCAGGTTAGGGTTAGGGTTAGGGTTCCGGTTAGGGTTAGGGTTATGGTTAGGTTTAGTGTTAGGATTCGGGTTCGAGGAAGTTTTCTGGTTAGGGTTAGGGTTAGGGTTAGGATAGGGTTAGAGTTCGGGTTCGGGTTCGGTTTAGGGTTAGGATTAGGGTTAGGGTTAGGGTTAGGGTTCGGGTTCAGGTTCGGGTTTGGTTTAGGTTTAGGGTTAGGTTTAGGGTTAGGGTTTGGGTTAGGATTTCGGTTAGAATTAGGGTTCGGTTTCCGGTTCGGGATAGGGTTAGGATTAGGGTTCGGCTTCGGGTTAGGGTTAGGGTTAGGGTTAGGGTTAGGTTTAGGGTTCTGTTTAGGTTTAGGTTTATGGTTATGGTTAGGGTTCGGGTTTGGGTTAGGGTTTGGGTTAGGGTTAGGTTTCGGGTTCGGGTTAGGGTTCGGGTTAGGGTTAGTTTTCAGGTTTGGGTTCGGGTTAGTGTTACGGTTCGGGTTAGGGTTAGGTTTAGGTTTAGGGTGAGGGTTCAGGTTAGGGTTCGGGTTCAGATTCGGGTTCGGTTTAGGGTTAGGGTTAGGGTTCAGGTTAGGGTTCGGGTTCAGGTTCGTGTTCGTTTTAGGGTTACGGTTAGGGTTAGGGTTAAGGTTAGGGTTTGGGTTAGGGTTAGGGTTAGGGTTCGCGTTAGGGTTAGGGTTATGGTTAGGTTTAGGGTTAGGGTTCGGGTTCAGGTTCGGGTCAGTGTTAGGTTTAGGTTTAGGGTTAGGGTTACGTTTAGGGTTAGGGTTCGAGTTCGGGTTCGGGTCAGGGTTAGGTTTCGTGTTAGGGTTAGGGTTAGGGTTACGGTTAGGGTTCAGTTTAGGTTTTGGGTTCAGGTTAGGTTTTGGTTCAGGGTTAGGGTTAGGGTTAGGGTTAGGGTTCGGGTTGAAGTTAGGGTTAGTGTTCGGGTAAGGGTTAGGGTTAGGGTTGGGGTTAGGGTTAGGGTTCGGGTTAGGGTTTCAGTTAGGTTTAGGATTTGTGTTCGGTTCTGGTTAGGGTTAGAGTTATTGTTCGGGTTAGGGTTAGGGTTCGGGTTAGGGTTAGGGTTAGTGTTAGGGTTAGGGATAGGGTTCTGGTTAGGGTTAGGGATAGGGTTACGGTTCGGATTAAGGTTAGAGTTAGGGTTAGGGTTAGAGTTAGGGTTAGGTTTAGGATTAGGTTTAGGGTTCGATTCGTGTTAGGGTTAGGGTTAGGTTTAGGGTTAGGGTTAGGGTTCGGGTTAGGTTTAGGGTTCAGGTTAGGGTTAGGGTTCGGGTTATGATTAAGGTTAGGGTTAGGGTTCGGGTCGGGTTCGTTTAAGGGTTAGGGTTAGGGTTAAGGTTTGGTTTCGGGTTAGGGTTAGGGTTAGGGTTATGTTTCGGATTAGGATTAGGGTTAGAGTTAGGGGTAGGTTTAGGGTAAGGTTCGGGTTATTTTTAGGTTTTGGGTTAGGGTTAGGGTTCGGGTTAGGGTTAGGGTAAGGTTTCGGATGAGGGTTAGGTTTAGGGTTCTGCTTAGGGTTAGATTTAGGGTTAGGGTTAGGGTTAGGGCTAGCGTTACGGTTAGGGTTCAGGTTATGGTTAGGGTCAGTGTTAGGGTTCGGGTTCGGTTTAGGGTTAGTTTTAGGGTTCGGGTTCGGATTAGGGTTAGGGTTAGTTTTAGGCTTAGATTTCGGGTTCGTCTTAGGGTTAGGGTTCGGGTTCGGGTTAGGGTTCGGGTTCAGGTTCAGGTTAGGGTTAGGGTTAGGGTTAGTTTTAGAGTTAGGGTTTTGGTTAGGGTTAGGGTTTGGGTTAGGGTTATGATTAGGGTTCGAGTTCGGGTTAGGTTTAGGTTTCGGGTTAGGCTGAGGGTTAGGGTTTGGGTTAGGGTTAGGGTTAGGGTTAGGTTTAGGGTTAGGGTTCGGGTACGGAATCGGGTCAGGGTTAGGGTTCGGGTTAGGGTTAGGGTTAGGGTTCAGTTTAGGGTTCGGGTTCAGGTTCAGACTCGGTTTAGGGTTAGGGATAGGGTTAGGGTTCGGGTTAGGTTTAGGGTTCAGGTTAGGGTTAGGGTTCGGGTTATGATTAGGGTTAGGGTTAGGGTTCGGGTCGGGTTCGTGTAAGGGTTAGGGTTAGGGTTTGGGTTCGGTTTCGGGTTAGGGTTAGGGTTAGGGTTATGGTTCGGATTAGGATTAGGTTACAGTTAGGGGTAGGTTTAGGGTAAGGTTCTGGTTATGTTTAGGTTTTGGGTTAGGGTTGGGGTTCGGGTTAGGGTTTGGGTTACGGTTAGCGTTAGGTTTAGTGTTCGGGGTATGGTTAGGGTTGGGGTTACGTTTAGGGTTTGGGTTAGGGTTAGGGTTTGGTTTCGGGTTAGGATTCGGGTTAGGGTTAGGTTTAGGATTCAGGTTAGGGTTAGGGTTCAGGTTCGGGTTCGGTTTAGGGTTAGGGTTAGTGTTAGGGTTAGGGTTAGGTTTAGGGTTCGGGTTCGGATTAGGGTAGGGTTTAGGGTTCTGGTTAGGGTTATGGTTAGTGTTAGGGCTAGATTTCGGGTTCGGGTTAGGGTTAGGTTTCAAGTTCTGGTTAGGGTTCTGGTTCAGGTTCAGTTTGGGTTTAGGTTTAGGGTTAGGGTTAGGGTTGGGTTAGGATTACGGTTCGGGTTTGGGTTAGGGTTCGATTTAGGGTTAGGGTTAGGGTTAGGTTTCAGGTTCAGGTTAGGTTTTGAGTTACGGTTAGGTTTAGGGTTAGGGTTCGGGTCGAGGTCAGGTAAGAGTTAGGGGTAGGGGTAGTGTTAGGGTTAGGGTTCGGGATCCGGTTAGGGTTACGGTTAGGGTTTGGGTTAGTGTTAGAATTAGGGTTAGGGTTAGGGTTCAGGTTAGAATTAGGGTTAGGTATAGGGTTAGGGTTAGGGTTAGGGTTAGCGTTCGGGTTAGAGTTAGGGTTAGGGTTCGGGTTCGGGTAAGGGTTTTCTTTAGGGTTATTGTTAGGGTTAGGCTTAAGGTTAGGTATCGGATTCGGGTTCGGGTTAGGTATAGGGTTAGGGTTAGGGTTAGGGTTAGGGTTAGGGTTCGGGTTCGGGTTAGGGTTAGGTTTATGGTTAGTTTTAGAGTTAGGGTTAGGGTTAGGGTTCGGGTCGGGTTCGGGTAAGAGTTAGGTTTATGGGTAGTGTTAGGTTTAGGGTTAGGGTTAGGGTTCGGGTTAGAGTTAGGTTTAGGTTTAGGGTTAGGGTTAGGGTTAGGGTTAGTGTTCGGGATAGGGTTAGGGTTAGGGTTAGGGTTAGGGTTTGTTTTAGAGTTATGGTTAGGGTTTGGGTTAGGGTTAGGGTTCGGGTTCGGGTTCTTGTTGGGGTTCGGGTTAGTGTTAGGGTTAGGGTTCAGGTTCGGGTTAGTGTTATGCTTAGGTTAGGTTTCGGTTTAGGGTTCGGTTTAGGGTTAGTGTTAGGGTTAGGGTTAGATTTCGGGTTCGGGTTCGGGTTAGGGTTTCGGTTAGGGTTAGGGTTAGGGATAGGGTTAAAGTCGGGTTCGGATAAGGGTGAGGGTTAGGGGAAGGTTTAGGGTTGGAGTTAGGGTTAGGGTTCGGGTTCGGGTTAGGGCTTGTGTTAGTGTTAGTTTTAGGGTTAGGGTTAGGGTTCGTTTTAGGGTTGGGGTAGGGTTAGGTTTAGGGTTAGGTTTCGGGTTCGGGTTCGGGTCAGGGTTAATTTTCGGTTTAGGGTTAGGGTTAGGGTTAGGCTTTGGGTTTGTGTTGAAGTTAGGGTTAGTGTTCGGGTTAGGGTTAGGGTTATGGTTAGGGTTAGGGTTCGGGTTCAGGTTCGGGTTCGGTTTAGGTTTAGGGTTAGGGTTTGGGTTATGGTTATGGTTATGGTTCGAGTTCGGGTTAGGGTTAGGGTTCGGTTTAGGGTTAGGGTTAGGGTTAGGCTTAGGGTTTGTGTTGAAGTTAGGGTTAGTGTTCGGGTTAGGGTTAGGGTTAGGGTTAGGTTTAGGGTTCGGGTTCAGGTTCGGGTTCGGTTTAGGTTTAGAGTGAGGTTTAGGGTTAGGGTTTGGGTTATGGTTATGGTTAGGGTTCGAGTTCGGGTTAGGTTTAGGGTTCAGTTTAGGGTTAGGGTTAGTGTTAGTGTTAGGGTTAGTGTTCTGGTTAGTTTGAGGTTTAGGGTTAGGGTTCGGATTAGGGTTAGGGTTAGGATTCGGGTTAGGGTTAGGGGTATGGTTAGGGTAAAGGTTCGGGTTTGGGTTCGGGTTTGGGTTAGGGTTAGGATTACGGTTAGGGTTCGGGTTGGGGTTAGGGTTAGGGGTCGGCTTAGAATTAGGGTTAGGTATAGGGTTAGGTTTAGGGTTAGTGTTAGGGTTCGGGTTAGAGTTAGGGTTAGGGTTAGTTTTAGAGTTAGGGTTAGGATTCGGGTTAGAATTAAGGTTCGGGTTCGGGTTCGGGATTGTGTTAGGGTTAGGGTTCGGTTTAGGGTTCCGGTTAGGTTTAGGTTTATGGTTAGGGTTAGGTTTCAGGTTCGGTTTTGGTTTGGGTTAGGGTTAGGGTTTGGGTTCGGATTCGTGTTAGGGTTAGGGTTCGGGTAAGTCTTTGATTTAGGTTTAGTGTTAGGGTTCAGGTTAGGGTTTGGATTCAGGTTCTTATTTGTTTTAGGGTTAGGGTTAGGGTTAGGTTTAGGGTTAGGGTAAGGGTTAAATTTAGGGTTAGGGTTAGGGTTCGAATTCGGGTTAGGGTGAGGGTTAGGGTTCCGGTGAGATTTAGGGTTATGGTTAGGTTTAGGGTTAGGGTTCGGTTCGGGTTAGGGTTAGGTTTTGGTTTAGGGTTCAGGTTAGGGTCCGGGTTCAGGTTCGGGTACGCTTTAGGGTTAGGGTTAGGTTTAGGGTTCGGGTTCTGGTTCAGGTTAGGTTTAGATTTAAGATTAGGGTTAGGTTTAGGGTTTGGTTAGGGTTATGGTTAGGGTTCGAGTTCGGGTTAGGGTTAGGGTTTGGGTTCGGGTTAGTGTTAGTGTTAGGGATAGGGTTCTGGTTAGGGTTAGGGTTAGGGTTAGGGTTTGGATTAGGGTTAGTGTTAGGGTTAGGGTTCGGGTTAGGGTTACGGTTAGGGTTATGTTTAGGATTAGGGTTAGGGTTCGTTTCGGGTTAGGGTTAGGGTTAGGGTAAGGGTTCGGGTGAGGGTTAGGTTTAGGGTTAGGGTTAGGCTTAGATTTAGGGTTAGGGTTAGGGTTAGGGCTAGGGTTAGGGTTAGGGTTCAGGTTATGGTTAGGGTCAGTGTTACGGTTCATGTTCGGGGTAGGGTTAGGTTTAGCGTTCGTGTTCGGATTAGGGTTAGGGTTAGGGTTCTGGTTAGGGTTAGTGTTAGGGTTAGGGTTAGATTTCGGGTTCGTCTTAGGGTTAGGGTTCGGGTTCCGGTTAGGGTTCGGGTTCAGGTTCAGGTTAGGGTTAGGGTTAGGGTTAGTTTTAGAGTTAGGATTAGGGTTAGGGTTAGGGTTTGGGTTAGGGTTAGTGTTAGGGTTAGGGTTAGGTTTAGGATTCCGGTTAGGTTTAGGTTTATGGTTAGG
>NW_027553766.1:30000-115000 GCF_045843805.1 Urocitellus parryii
AAATATGCCACTTTTAGTTCCTTGAGTATGAATACCACATTAGTATTAAAGTCAACAGGGCAGTTAATATATTAATTTTAGATAAGATTATAGGAATATCGTATTAGTTATTAGCCATAACGCAGATATATTAGTTTAAAGTGCAATAGTATGGATATAATGTTCATATTAAATGCCACAGGGCATCTATTTATCTGTTTTAGATGCTATAATATGGACAATAAATAAATATGAAAAGTGACCAGGAAATTATTATATTGGTCATAGAAATATATACAGGTCATAGAAAGAATGGTATATTAATATTAAAAGTCACACTACTTCTATTGCATTGGTTTTAGAGGCTATAATATACATATCATATTAGTATTAAACACTACAGGGCAGCTATTATATTAGTTTTAGATGCTATAGTATGTATATCACATTAGTATTCAGGGCCCCATACAGCTATTACATTAATTTTAGATACTATAGTTTAGATATCTTATCAGTGTTAAGGGCCACAGAGCAGCTATTATGCCAGTTTTAAAAGGATTTAGTATAGATATTACACTTACATTATAGATCGTAATGCAGCTATTATATTAGTTTATAATGTCAAAACACAAATATAATATTAATGTCAAAGTCCATAGAATAGTTTTGAAATTAGTTTCAAATGCTATACTATGGATATTATATTAAAACTAAAGGCCAAAGGGCAGATAAAATATTAGTATATGATTCTGTAGTATACATGTTATAACATCTATTAGTATTAAGGACCAAAGTTTACCCATTATATTAGTTTAAGATGTTATTTTATTAATATTACATTAACTCAAAGGCCAGATGTCAGCTATCATATTAGTTTTTATGCTATTCTATGGACATAATATAAATATGAGAGGCCACATGTCAGCTATTACATTAGTTTGAGATAGCAAAGTATGAATATTACATCGATGTTACAGGCCAAAGGGCAGTTATTTTATCAGTTTTAGGTACTAATATGTGAATAGTACACTAGTGTTAAAGGCTACAGAGTATATATCATATTAGCTTAGGATGCTATAATATGGATATTAATTAATATAAAAGGTCACAGGGCAGCTATTATAGTTATTTTAGATGCTATATTATGAATATTATAGTACTATAATGACCACAACTTGGATATTTTATTAGTATTAGATGTGAGATATCTATCTCTCTATCTATCTCTCTCTCTCTCTCTCTCTCTCTCTATATATATATATATATATATATATATATATATATATATTAGCTTTAGATGAAATTGTATGGATATTATATTAGTGCTGAAAGCCATAGGGAAGCTATTACTTTAGGATGCTAGAGCATGAATATTTCCATAATATTAAAGGACATATACCAGATATTATATTAGTTATAGATGTTATAGTGTGGACATCATTTGGTTTTAGAGACCACAAGGCAGCAGTTATAATAATGTTAGTGTCTATAGCTTCTATATGATATCAGTTTTTAAGACCAGATATTTTATCAATTTTAGGTATTGCATTAATGTAAAAGGCCACAAGGCAACTATTGTTTTAGTTTGAGATTCTATAGGATGGATATTATGTTAGTAACAAAAGACATATGGAAGCTAACTAATGAGTTTTAGAGGACTCGGTAGGGACATCATATTAATATTAAAGGGCACAGAGCAACTATTACATCAGTTTTAGATGCTAAAATATGGATCTCGTATTAGTATTAAAGACCTCAGGGCGAACCTGCAAGCCACGGGCGGGCGGGTCAGGCCCAGCAACCAGCCAAATGACAGCAGATACACGCGCCTGCAGGGATCGCGGCCCGGACCCACTAGGACAGGTCCGGTGGACAGCTGAGGGCAAGGCCCATCCCCTCCCCCAGTGTCTGCAGGTAGGCGGGGGACTGTGAACAACAGCAGAGCGGGGCCCAAAGCCTGCTGAGGGGCAGAACCGGCCCCTCCCCCAGTGCCTGCAAGCGAGGCGAACCTGCAAGCCACGGGCGGGCGGGTCAGGCCCAGCAACCAGCCAAGTGACAGCAGATACACGCGCCTGCAGGGATCGCGGCCCAGACCCACTAGGACAGGTCCGGTGGACAGCTGAGGGCAAGGCCCGTCCCCTCCCCTAGTGTCTGCAGGTAGGCGGGGGACTGTGAACAACAGCAGAGCGGGGCCCAAAGCCTGCTGAGGGGCGGAACCGGCCCCTCCCCCAGTGCCTGCAAGCGAGGCAAACCTGCAAGCCATGGGCTGGCGGGTCAGGCCCAGCAACCAGCCAAGTGACAGCAGATACACGCGCCTGCAGGGATCGCGGCTCGGTCCCACTAGGACAGGTCCTGCGGACGGCTGAGGGCTAGGCCCGTCCCCTCCCCCAGTGTCTGCAGGTAGGCGGGGGACTGTGAACAACAGCAGAGCGGGCCCAAAGCCTGCTGAGGGGTGGAACCGGCCCCTCCCCCAGAGCCTGCAAACGAGGCGAACCTGCAACCCATCAGGAGGTTAGGCCCAGCAACCTACGGAGTGACACAGGTGCCCCTGGCGCCTGCTGAGTAGGTGGACCTTTGACCGACCAGCAAAGCAGACCTAGGGCCTGCCAGCATGGTAGATGGTTCACACTAATTGGAGGAGGATCACAACCACTACCTGCCCTGCAAGAGTGATTTTCCAACTATACAAGAGCAATATAAATAAATAGAGGGAAAATATCAAAGACACAACAATTTCACCAAGCAGAAAGAAACGCCAGCGGCATGAAACGACAAGGAAAGAAAGGACCACAGGCAATGCAGGTCAACTCAACTTTAGAAGAGGTAATAGCTGCAACAGATGGAATGTCAGATAGAGAGCTCAGGACATACATTCTTCAGATGATCTGGAGTCTCAAGGAAGACATGAGACAGCAAAATCAGACAATGAAAGATCACATCGAGAAACAAATCCAGGAAGTAAAAGATCAATTTCACAGGGAGATAGAGGTAATAAAAAACAAACAAATAGAAATACTAGAAATGCAGGAAATAATAAACCAACTTAAAAACTCAATTGAGAATACTACCAGCAGAGTGGATCACTTAGAAGATAGAACATCAGACAATGAAGACAGAGTATTTCAACTTGAAAAGAACATAGATAGCTCAGCAAGTCTACTAAGAAACCATGAGCAGCACATTCAAGAGCTATGGGATAATATCAAAAGACCAAACTTAAGAGTCATTGGGATACAGGAAGGCACAGAGCTCCAAACCAAAGGATTAAGCAATCTATTCAGTGAAATAATACAAGAAAACTTCCCAGACTTGAAGAATGAGACAGAATCCCAAATCCTAGAAGCCTACAGGACGCCGAATGTGCAAAATCATAAGAGATCCACACCTAGACACATTATAATGAAGATGTCCAACATACAGAATAAGGAGAGAATTTTAAAAGCTACAAGGGAAAGGAAGCAGATTACATTTAGGGGTAAACCAATCAGGATAACAGCTGATCTCTCAACACAGACTCTAAAAGCTAGAAGATCCTGGAATAACATATTTCAAACGCTTAAAGAAAATGGATTCCAACCAAGAATCGTGTATCCGGCGAAATTAAGCTTCAGGTTAGAAGATGAAATTAAAACCTTCCACGATAAACAAAAGTTAAAAGAATTCGCAGCTAGAAAACCATCTCTTCAAAAAATCCTTGGCAAAACATTACAGGAAGAGGAAATGAAAAATAACATTGATAACCAACAATGGGAGGTTGGACAGTAAAGGGGGGAAAGTAGTCAAAGAGGATAACAAATCAGGTTTAGTAACATCAATAAACAAATATGGATAGAAGAACAAACCATATCTCAATAATAACCCTAAATGTTAATGGCTTAAACTCACCAATTAAGAGACACAGGCTAGTAGAATGGATCACAAAACAAGACCCAACAATATGCTGTCTACAGGAGATGCATTTGATAGGAAAAGATGTACATAGACTGAAGGTGAAAGGTTGGGAAAAATCATATCACTCATATGGACCACGGAAACAAGCAGGAGTGTCCATACTCATATCTAATAAAATAGATTTCAAGCCAAAGCTAATCAAAAGGGATAAAGAAGGACACTTCATACTGCTCAAGGGAACCATACACCAACAAGACATAACAATCATAAATATATATGCCCCAAATAATGGTGCAGCCGTGTTCATCAAGCAAACTCTTCTCATGTTCAAGAGTCTAATAGACCACCATACAATAATCATGGGAGACTTCAACACACCTCTCTCACCACTGGACAGATCTTCCAAACAAAAGTTAAATAAGGAAACTATAGAACTCAATAACACAATTAACAACCTAGACTTAATTGACATATATAGACTATACCACCCAACATCAAGTTGCTACACTTTTTTCTCAGCAGCACATGGAACCTTCTCAAAAATAGACCATATACTATGTCACAGGGCAACTCTTAGACAATACAAAGAGGTAGAGATAATACCATGCATCTTGTCTGATCATAATGGAATGAAACTGAAAATCAATGATAAAAGAAGAAAGGAAAAATCAAGCATCACCTGGAGAATGAACAATAGGTTGCTGAGTGATCAATGGGTATTAGAAGACATCAAGGAGGAAATTAAAAAATTCCTAGAGTTAAATGAAAACACAGACACAACATATCGGAATCTTTGGGACACATTGAAAGCAGTTCTAAGAGGAAAATTCATTGCTTGGAGTTCATTCCTCAAAAAAAGAAAAAACCAACAAATAAATGATCTCATACTTCATCTCAAAATCCTAGAAAAAGAAGAGCAAAACAACAGCAAAAGAAGTAGAAGGCAAGAAATAATTAAAATCAGAGCTGAAATTAACGAAATTGAAACAAAAGAAACAATTGAAAAAATTGACAAAACTAAAAGCTGGTTCTTTGAAAAAATAAATAAAATTGACAGACCCTTAGCCATGCTAATGAAGAGAAGAAGAGAGAGAACCCAAATTACTAGCATACGGGATGAAAAAGGCAATATCACAACAGACACTACAGAAATACAGAAGATAATCAGAAATTACTTTGAATCCTTATACTCCAATAAAATAGAAGATAGTGAAGGCATAGATAAATTCCTTGAGTCTTATGATCTGCCCAGATTGAGCCAGGAGGATATAGACAACCTAAACAGACCAATAACAATAGAGGAAATAGAAGAAACCATCAAAAGACTACCAACTAAGAAAAGCCCAGGACCGGATGGGTATACAGCAGAGTTTTACAAAACCTTTAAAGAGGAACTAACACCAATACTTTTCAAGCTATTTCAGGAAATAGAAAAAGAGGGAGAACTTCCAAATTCATTCTACGAGGCCAACATCACCCTGATTCCGAAACCAGACAAAGACACTTCAAAGAAAGAAAACTACAGACCAATATCTCTAATGAACCTTGATGCAAAAATCCTCAATAAAATTCTGGCGAATCGGATTCAAATACATATCAAAAAAATTATACACTATGATCAAGTAGGATTCATCCCTGGTATGCAAGGGTGGTTCAATATACGGAAATCAATAAATGTTATCCACCACATCAATAGACTTAAAAATAAGAACCATATGATCATCTCGATAGATGCAGAAAAAGCTTTCGACAAAGTACAGCATCCCTTTATGTTCAAAACTCTAGAAATATTAGGGATAACTGGATCATACCTCAACATTGTAAAAGCAATCTATGATAAGCCACAGGCCAGCATCATTCTGAATGGAGAAAAATTGAAGGCATTCCCTCTAAGATCTGGTACAAGACAGGGATGCCCTCTCTCACCACTTCTGTTCAACATAGTCCTCGAAACACTGGCCAGAGCAATAAGGCAGACGAAAGAAATTAAAGGCATAAAAATAGGAAAAGAAGAACTTAAATTATCACTATTTGCAGATGATATGATTCTATACCTAGCAGACCCAAAAGGGTCAACAAAGAAGCTATTAGAGCTAATAAATGAATTCAGCAAAGTGGCAGGATATAAGATCAACACGCATAAATCAAAGGCATTCCTGTATATGAGCGACAAATCCTCTGAAACGGAAATGAGGACAACTACTCCATTCACAATATCCCCCCAAAAAATAAAATACTTGGGAATCAACCTAACAAAAGAGGTGAAAGATTTATACAATGAAAATTACAGAACCCTAAAGAAAGACATAGAAGAAGACCTTAGAAGATGGAAAAATATACCCTGCTCATGGATAGGCAGAACTAACATCAAAATGGCGATATTACCAAAAGTCCTATATAAGTTCAATGCAATGCCAATCAAAATCCCAACAGCATATCTTGTAGAAATCGATAAAAGAATCATGAAATTCATATGGAATAATAAAAGACCCAGAATAGCAAAAACAATACTAAGCAGGAAGTGTGAATCAGGCGGTATAGCGATACCAGACTTCAAACTATACTACAGAGCAATAGTAACAAAAACAGCATGGTACTGGTACCAAAACAGGCAGGTGGACCAATGGTACAGAATTGAGGACACAGTAACCAATCCACAAAACTACAACTATCTTATTTTTGATAAAGGGGCTAAAAGCATGCAATGGAGGAAAGATAGCATCTTCAACAAATGGTGCTGGGAAAACTGGAAATCCATTTGCACCAAAATGAATCTGAATCCCTATCTCTCGCCGTGCACAAAAGTTAACTCAAAATGGATCAAGGAGCTTGATATTAAATCAGAGACATGGCATCTGATAGAAGAAAAAGTTGGCTACGACCTACATGCTGTGGGGTTGGGCTCCAAATTCCTCAATAGGACACCCATAGCGCTAGAGTTAACAAATAGAATCAACAAATGGGACTTACTCAAACTAAAAAGTTTTGTCTCAGCAAAAGAAACAATAAGAGAGATAAACAGGGAGCCTACATCCTGGGAACAAATCTTTACTCCACACACTTCAGATAGAGCCCTAATAACCAGAATATACAAAGAACTCAAAAAATTAGACAATAAGATAACAAATAACCCAATCAATAAATGGGCCAAGGACCTGAACAGACACTTCTCAGAGGAGGACATACAATCAATCAACAAGTACATGAAAAAATGCTCACCATCGCTAGCAGTCAGAGAAATGCAAATCAAAACTACCCTAAGATACCATCTCACTCCAGTAAGACTGGCAGCCATTAGGAAGTCAAACAACAATAAGTGCTGGAGAGGATGTGGGGAAAAGGGCACTCTTGTTCATTGCTGGTGGGACTGCAAATTGGTGCAGCCAATTTGGAAAGCAGTATGGAGATTTCTCGGAAAGCTGGGAATGGAACCACCATTCGACCCAGCTATTCCCCTTCTCGGTCTATTCCCTAAAGCCCTAACAAGAGCATGCTACAGGGACACTGCTACATCGATGTTCATAGCAGCTCAATTCACGATAGCAAGACTGTGGAACCAGCCTAGATGCCCTTCAATAGATGAATGGATAAAAAAAATGTGGCATTTATATACTATGGAGTATTATTCTGCATTAAAAAATGACAAAATCATAGAATTTGGAGGAAAATGGATGGCATTAGAGCAGATTATGCTAAGTGAAGCTAGTCAATCTTTAAAAAACAAATACCAAATGACTCCTTTGATATAAGGGGAGTAAACAAGGACAGGGTAGGGACGAAGAGCTTGAGAAGAAGATTTACATTAAACAGGGATGAGAGGTGGGAGGGAAAGGGAGTGAGAAGGGAAATTGCATGGAAATGGAAGGCGATCCTCAGGGTTATACAAAATGTCATATAAGAGGAAAGGAGGGGCAAGACAAGATAATACAAATGGAAGAAATGATTTACAGTAGAAGGGGTAGAGAAAGAAAAGGGGAGGGGAGGGGAGGGGAGGGGGGATAGTAGAGAATAGGACAGACAGCAGAATACATCAGACACTAGAAAGGCAATATGTCAAGCAATGGAAGGGAAACTGATATGATACAGCAATTTGTATATGGGGTAAAAGGGGGAGTTCATAATCCACGTGAATCAAACTGTGTAATATGATGTATTAAGAACTATGTAATGTTATGAACGACCAATAAAAAAAAATAAAAAAAATAAAAGTTAAATTGTAGAAATAAAAAAAAAAGACCTCAGGATAGCTATATCATTTTTGATGCTATAATGTGAAAAATCATGTTAATATTAAAAGATACACCATAGCTATTATATCAATTTTAGATGCTGCTATGGATATTATATGAATATAAAAGGCTACAATGCAGCTATCCTTTTAGTTTTAGATGCTATAGGGTTGATATTATATTAGTTACAAAAGACACAGGAAAGCTATTAAGCAAGTTTTAGAGGACTCAATAAGGGATATCCTATTGATATTAAATGCCACAGGGCAGCTATTATAATAGTTTTAGTTACTGTAACATGAACTTACATTAATATAATAATCAAGGCCACAGCACAGACATTATATGATTTTAAGATGGCATAGTATAGGGCTGGGGTTGTGGCTCAGAGGTAGAACAATTGCCTATCATGCATGAGGCAATGGGTTTTATCCTCAACACCACGTAAAAATAAAATAAAAACATTATGTCCAACTATAACTAATTTTTTTTAAAAAAAGATGGCATAGTATAAATGCTATTTTAATATTAAAGGACAAAGAGAAGCTATTATATTAGTATCAAATGCTATAATATGAATATCACATTACTATTTAAGATCAAAGACGTATTACATTAGTTTAAGATGCTTTAGAGTGACTATTATGTTAGATTAAAGACCATGGGTTACATTTTATGTTAGTTTTAGATTCTAGCATAAATATTGTATTAATGTTAAAGGTCCAGAATATCTATTACATCAATTTAAGATGAAATAATATGAATACTACATTATTACTAATTACCAGAGGGCAGCTATTATATTAGCTTCAGATGCTAGAGTATGGATATCATTTTACTAAAAAAGCCTACAGGGCAATTATTACATTTTGGATGATATAGCATGGATATTTTACTATTAGTAACAGCTACAAAAGCAACTATTATATTAATATTAGATGCTGGCTTATGAATTTCATAATAGTATTAAAGACTCACGGCAGCTACTATATGAGTTTTAGATGCTATAGTACAAATATTATATCATATTAAAGGCCAAAGCACAGCTATTATATTTATTTCAAACAGTATATTATGAATATTTGTATCAAAGTCTACATGGTAACTATCATATTGGTTTTAGATGCTATATTTTGTATATTATCTTAGTGATAAAGTCCAGTAAAGGCAGACATTATGTTAGTTTTATTTACTGCACTATGCATACCATTAGTATTGAAGGCCACAGAGAAGATATTGCATCACTTTCAGATGCTATTATATGGATATAAGTATTAAAGTCCATAAGAAAGCCATTATATTAGTTTTTGGCTCTATATTATGAATATTATATTGATATGAAGGCCAAAGGATAGTTGTTACTTTAGATGCTATCATGTAGATATTATTTTAGTATTAAAGGACACAGAGCAGCTATTATATATTCAAAACTGAGTACGATATGTTTATTATATTAATATTAAAGAACCCAGACAGCTATTATATTAGGTTTAGATGCTATACTATGGATAGCATATTATATTAAAGGCCATAAGATATCTAGTATACTAGTGTCAGATCATATGTGAATATTACTAAGGGCACAGGACATGTATTAATATAACATCAATATTATATTAATTATTATGATATTAATATTTAAGGTCACAAGGCACCTATTATATTAGTTAGAGATGGTGCCATATAATTATTACATTGATATTAAGAAATGCAGGGCATCTACTATTAGCTTGAGAAGTGATAGAATAGATATACTATTATAAAAAAATTATAGCCAGCTATTATATTAGTACAGAATTCTATAGTGTAGATAGTACACCAATATTAAAGGTCACAGGGCAGCTATTTTATCAGTTTTAGAGTCTATAATATGGATATCACAGTAGTGATATATATGGATATTACTTTAATGTTAAAGGACACAGGGAATATATATATTGGATTATTATTATTATTAAGTTAGATTACATAAGACAGTATATATTCATTGGTATTAAAAGCCACAGGAGAGCTATTCTGTAAGACTGAGAGGCTATAGTATGAATATCATATTACTGTAAAAGACTACAAGGCGCTATTACTTTAGTATCAGATGTTATAGTTTGGATATCATATAAATATACAGGTCACATGGCAACTATTATATAAATTTTAAATTCTATATTATTGATACTATAGTATTTTTTAAAACCACATGGCAGTTATTATATTTTAGATATTATATGTTGGATATCACTAGTATGAAAGATTACAAGAAAGTTAATATATTAGTATATGATGCTGTAGCATGGATATCACATCAACATTAAAGGCTGCAGGGCAGCTATTATATTTATTTAAGTGCTGTATTAGTGATAGTTTATTAATATTAAAGTTCACAAATCAGCCATTATATTAGAATCAGATGCTACAGTATAGTTATCGCATTAATAATAATGTCACATGGTAGGTACTATATTTGTTTAATATGCTATAGTATTGATATTACATTGATAATGAAGGCAATAGTGCAGCTATTACATTAGCTTTACACACAATAGTATGCACATGATATTAGCACTAAAAGCCACAGGGCAGTTATTATACTAGTTTTAGAGGCTGTGCTATGGATATATTTAGAATATTGTAGGCCAAAATACAGTTATTCTATTATGTTTAGAATGCATATTATAATAACACTAAAGGCCATAGAAGAGCTCTTAGTACAGATATTACATTGTTATTAAAGACCACAGGAGAGTCACTTTGTTATATTTATATATATATATACCAAAGCACAGCTATTATATTTACTTCAAATAGTGTATTATGAATATTAGTATCAAAGTCTACATGTTAACTACATGTTTTAGATGCTATAGTATAGATATTACATTGTTATTACAGACCCCAGGAGAGTCATATATAAATAAAAATATATATATAAATATATATATTTATATGGATGTCTTTAGATAAGGGGAATTAGTCATATTTTATTAATTTTATTACTTTTAGATGCTATAGTACTAATATCATTTTATTATTCAATGTCACAGGGCAACTATTACAATAGTTTTAGACTGTATAATATGGAGATCATATTAGCATTAAAGGTCATAGGGCAGAAATTTTATTAGTTTTAGAAGCTATAATATGAACGATATAGTATGGGTATTATATTATTATTAAAGGCCACAGGGTAGCTATTATATTAGTGGTGGACTGTATAGAATAGAGATCATGTTAGTATTAAAGGCCATAGGACAGCACTTATATTAGTTTTAGAATCTATAATAGGATAATATATTAATTATAATCACCACAGGTGTTATGATTTGGATGTGAGGTGTCTCCCAAAGTTCATGTGTGAGACAATGTAAGAAGGTTCAGAGAAGAAATTATGGGGCTTTAAGAGCCTTAACTCAATCAGTATATTAATCTCCTGATTGGATTAATTGAGTGGTGACTGGAGGCAAGTGGGGTGTGACTGGAGGAGACGGGCATTTGGGGTAAGCCTTTGACATATATATTTGTATCCAGCAAGTGGAGATCTATTGAGCTAGTAAGCTAGCTAGATATCTCCTTTCTGATCATCATGAGAGCTGCTTCCCTCTACCACACTCTTTCACCATGATGTACTGTTTCACCTTGAGCTCCAAGGAATGGAACCCACAATAGATTGAGACCTCTGAAACCATGAGCCCTCAAATCACCTTCCTTCCTCTATAACTTTGCTGGTTGGGTCTTTTAGTGAGAGCAGTGAAGGATCTGAATAAAATAAATTAGTACCAAGAAGAGGAGTCACTGTTGTGACTAACCTCACCATATGGTTCAGAAACTTTTGGAGCTCTTTTGAAATTGGTGCAAGAAATTTTGAGATGCTCAACAGTGCAAGCTGCAAATGGTTTAAACTATTGTAAGCAGAATTTAGTGGCCAATTGTTGTGGGAGCTCAGAAGACCAGAATGCCAATGGGACCAAGAACAGTGAAGACAGGGCTTGAGAGGGCTCAGAGGAGGATACTATTGGTAAGTGGGCTAGAGGCCATTAATGTTATGTTCTGGCTGAGAAGTTGTCTGCATTTTGCTTATGTCCCGAGACTTTCTGTGAGGCTGATTTTAAAAGTGATACCCATCTTAACCTGGCAGAAGAAATGTCTAGGCAGCACAGAATTCAGGAAGTGGCATGGGTATTGTTGGTGGCTTTTAGCCAAGTTTATTTTGACATTCAGAAGCAGAAAGCAGAACAAATTTGAAAAACATGAACTTGAAAGATGGGAATAAAACTGGGACCAAGGAAGTTGCAGTTTTGAAAGACTTTACCATTACTAATGAAATGCTAAAGACTTTGCCCACAGACAATAAAAAAGATGGCTTGAGGGCATCTCAGGAGCTAGCAAGACCACAGCCAACTCAGGCCCAAGGGAGTAAAAGTGAAAATTCTCTTGGAGACCAATGGGGAATCCTTCTTCTTCTTCTTCTTTTTTTTTTTTTTAAAGAGAGAGGGAGAGAGAGAGAGAATTTTAATATTTATTTTTTTGGTTTTCGGCAGACACAACATCTTTGTTTGTATGTGGTGCTGAGGATCGAACACGGGCCGCAGGCCAGGCGAGCGCGCTACTGCTTGAGCCACATCTTCAGCCCTGGGGAATCCTTCTTGCACAAGGGGGCCTAGAAAGTTTTTTCAACATGCTTCCACCAGACACTCTGAGGCTGTTGCATCCAAGGTTCCTGAAGGCTTTACCACTTATTGCTTTGAATGGCAATAGACATTGGCACCAACCACGTGGTGCTAGTTCTGCAGGAATGCAGGATGCTGGAATTAGGGGGTCATAGAAATTTTCACCAAGATTTCAAAGGAAGGCCTGGGAGACCAGGCAAAGTGCAGCAGGGTTGGAGTCCATGCAGGCAGCCCCTGAGAGGGCAAAGTGTGGAGGTGTGAGACCCCCAAGATTAAGAAATGCCAGTAATGTGGGACACCATCCTAAGAAAGCTTCAGGAATCAAGCAGAGACAAGCCAACAGAAAGCCACTTGGCTACAAACCACAAGGCCACAGGGGCAGATCTACACAAGCCCTTTGGAGAGAACATCATGATGCTATGAGCTCCAGATGCCAATCACAGAACTACAGAACTTGTTTTCCCAGCTGGATTTCAGTCTTTGTTCTTATCCCTTTTTTCTATGCCCCTATTTTTCTGAATGGAAATGTTTGCTCTGTACCATTATATATTGGATACTTGTAAATTGCTTTTAATTTTATGGGAGCTCAAAATGCAATATTGCCTTAACTTTGGACTTGAACTTTGAGCAATATTGGAACTGTTGAAACTATGGGGACTCTTAGGAATGAATTATGTGTTCATGTATAAAACAATGCAAGAAGTTTCAGAGATTGGGTTGTAATAGTCTTAACACAATCAGTAAATTAATCACCTGATGGGATTGATTGAGTTTTAACTGAAGGCCAGTGAGTTATGGCTGGAGAACTTTGGCATTGGAAACATGTCTTTGTGGATATATTTGTATCTGGCAAGTGGAGATCTCTTTCTCTGTCTCTGATTTCTGATCATCATGAGAGCTGCTTTCCTCCACCACACTCTTCGACCATGATGTCCTGCCTCATCCTGAAAGACAAGGAATGGATACAGCTGTCTGTGGACTGAGAATTCTGAAACTGTGAGCCTCCAAATGAACCTTTCCTCTTCTACAATTGTGCTTTTGGTTACAGCAATGAAAAAAGATGACTAAAGCAAGAGGGCTCTATTTTGTTAGTCTTGTATATGACATGTGGAAGTCATATTAGTATCAAAGGCCACAGGGCAGCCATTATATAAGTTTATATGTCACAGTTTGTATATTCTATTAATATTAAAAGCTACATGGCAGATATTATGTAAATTTTAGAGGCCAAAAGTATGGATATTATGTTAATATTAAAGGCCACAGGCAGCTATTAGTTTTTTTATTCTATACTATGTATATCACATTAGTATTAAAAGTAGCCATTATATTAGTTTTTAAGCCACAGTATGAATATTACATTAACATTAAAGCCATGTGGCAGCTATTATATTAGTTTTAGAGCAAAAGTATGGGTATTATGTTAATATTAAAGTTCTCAGGTCAATTGTTATATTAGTTTTAGAGATTAAAGAATGGCTTTAATATTGAAGTCCACAGTAGAGCTATTATATTAATTTTCAATGCTATAGTGTGGATAAAATATTAGTACTAAAGGCCACAGGGAAGATATAAAATTAGTTTTAGATGCAATACTATGGATATTCCTGTAACATAAAAAGTGACAGAGAAGCTATTGTATAAATTGTAGAAAGTATAGTATAGACATTATAATAATATTAAAGGCTAGAGGGCATCAAATCTATTAGTAACAGATTCTACACTATGGACATCAGATTAGTCTTTAGCACCACTGCATAGCTATTTTATTAGTTTTATGTGCTACATGTGGAAAACGTGTTAGTATTAAGGCAATAAGACAAGTATTATATTGGTATTACATGCTTCACTATGGATATCAAATTAATAATAAGGCCACAAATCAGCTACTACATTCATTTTAGATGCTATGTATGGATATTATATTAGAGTTAAAAGCCACAGTGCAGCTATGATATCAGGTTTTGATACTGTGCTATGGATATAGTAACAAGGCACAAGGCAGTATTACATTAGTTGTATATGCTCTAGTATGGATATTATATTACTATTAAAGGCCATTGGACAAATATTATGTCAGATTTAGATGATACAGTATACATATTAGTTTTTGATGCTATAATACCTATTTATGATACTAACATCCTATTAGCTTTAAAAGCCACAGTACAGATATTATATTAATTTTAGATACTAAATAAAAATGTTACATGAATATTAATATATTAGTATCAGATGCTACACTATGAATAGTACAAATAAAAGAAAAAGTGTAGCTATCATTTAGTTTTAGATATTCTAGCAGGATATCAAAGTAATATTAAAGGACACAGGATTAATTATTATATTAGCTTTAGATACTATGTAATAAATATTATATTAGTATTACTTGCCACAGGTCAAATATTATATTCATTTCAGATGCCATGGTATTAATATCAAATTCATGCCAAGGCCTCAGTGCAGCTATTGCATTAGTTGTAGATGCTATTTTATGGGCATCATATTAGCATGAAAGCAACATTGAGGCAATTACATTGGTTCTGGAGGCCACACTGTGGATATCATATTAATGTTAAAGGCCATAGAAAATGTATTTGGATATTATGTTAATAATAAAGGAAAGAGGTCAGTGATTTAATTCGTTTTAGTTGCTATAGTATCTACATCATATTAACATGAAAGTTCACAGGGCAGCTATAATGTCAGTATTAGACACTCTACTAAAGATGCTATATTAATGTTTAAAGCCACAGGGGACTAGTATATCAATTTTAATGCTATTGTATAGATATCATGTTGATATTAAAGATCATAGGGCAGCTATCATATTAGTATTAGATACTATAGTATAGACATTATATTAAAATTAAAGGTCACAGGGCACTTGTTACATTAACTTTAAAATCTATAATACCTATATTATATAAATTGTAAATTTCATAGGAAAAGTATGATATTAGTTGTGGATACTATGGTATGAATATCATGTTAGTACTAAAGGCCATGAGACAGCCATTATATTAGATTATAGGCCACAGTGTATGTATTATATTAATATTAAAGGCCACATGGCTGCTACTATGTTAGTTTTGTAGGCCAAATAATGCATATTATATTAATATTAAATGCTACAGGGCAGTTGTTATTTTAGTTTTATGGCTAAAGTATGGATATCATATTCATATTAGGGTTAGATGGCAACAGGCCATTTTTATATTGGTTTTAGAAGCTGTAATATGGATATCATATTAATATTAAATACCAAAGAACAAACAATATATTAGCTATAGAAGCTATAATATAGATAACATAATAGTCTTTAAGGCTACAGGGCAGATATTTTATTAGTTTCAGCTGCCACAGTATTGATACTGTATTATTATTGAAGGCAACTGAACAGCCATTATATTCATGCTAGTGCCACACTATCTGTATCATATTAGTATAAAAGGCCACAGCACAGCACTTACATCAATTTTATATGCTACAATATGAATATCATGTTAGTATTAAATGCCACAGGGCAGCTATTATATTAAATTTTGATGCTACAATTATAGATGTATTAGTAATGAAGGCCACAGAGCACCTATTATATCAGTTTTAGATGCTAGGTTTAGATACTGGATTAGTATTAAAAGGACACCAGGCAGCTATTATTTCAGTTTTAGAGGCCACCATATGGATGTCATGTTAATATTAAACCCACAGCAAATCTATCAGTTTTTGATATTCTTATATGGATACCATATCAGCATTAAATGCCACAGGCAGCTATCACATGAGTTTTATATGCTATAATATGAATATCATGAGTACTAAAGGCCATAAGGCAGCTGTTCTTTCAGTTTTAGATGCTATAGTATTAATACCTTATTATTATAGGCCACAGGGCAGCTATTATATTAGTTTTGTATGCTACATTAGTATTAAAGGTCACATAGCAGATATTACATAAGATTTAGTTGCTATTTTATGGATGCCATATTAGTACTAAGAGCACAGGACAGGGAGTATATTAGTTTTAAGATTCTGTAGTAGGAATGCTACATTGATATTGAAGGCCAGAAGAGATCTATTATATTTGTGTATGGATATAATATTAATATAGAAGGCCACAGGCAAGTTATTCTATTGTTAGAAGAAGTCACAATATGTATGTATGTATATTAATATATTAATAATATTAAAGGCCATAAAAAAGCTATCTTATTAGTTTAAGATATTATATTATAGAGGCTGGGTTTGCAGCTCAGTGGTAGAGCACTTACCTAGCACATGTGCAGCACTGGGTTTGATCGTCAGCACCACATAAATATAAAAAAATAAAACAAAGGTTTTGTGTTCATCTACAACTAAGAAAAATATTTTAAAATTTAAAAGATGTTATAGTATGGATTTCCGTTAATAATAAGGGCCACAGGGCAGATATTATATAAGTATCAGTTGTAGTAGTATGGACATTACATTAATATTAATCGTCACAGGCAGGTATTATATTCATATTTGATGGTTTACTATGCATATTACATTAGTATGCAAAACCAATGGGCAATTATTGTATCAGTTTGAGACACTATAGTATGCTCAATTATACTAATATTAAAGGCCCCAGGGTAGATATTATATTAGGTACAGATACAGTTGTATTGAATATATATATAGTATATATAGTATATATAATATATATAGTATATATATTACATTTATAATATTATTGCATTCATATTAATGGCCACCAGGCAGGTTTTATATTAATTTTATATGCTATAGTATAAATATCAATTAATAATGAAGCCACTGGGTACTTATTATATTAGTATTTGATTCACTAATATAGAATGTCATATTAATATTAAAAGCCACAGGACATATATTAGTTTAAGATGCTATTTAGTTTAAGATGTTCAATTAATACTAAAGTTCACAGACCATCTATTATATTAGTTTAAGATGCTATATTAAAGATATTACTTTAGTATTGAAAACTCAGGGTAACTATATTATAGCTTGAGCTCAATAATGAATATCATTTACCACAAAAAAACTACATGGACTATTACATTAGTTTTCAAAGTTATGACAAGGATTTATATTAACATTAAAGGCCACAGGGCAGCTATTAATTTTGCATGCTATAGTATGGATATTATTGAGTATTAAAGACATAGAACAGCTATTAAATTAGTTTTACATGCTGTAGAATTGATATTACATCGAATTTAAAGGCCACAGAGCAGCTATTATATTTATTTTAGATGCTATTATATAAATATTATATTATTTTAAGGGCATCTAAATATGAGTATGGGTATCATATTAGGATCAAAAGCCATAGAGAAACTATAATATCAGTTTTAAATGCTATAATATGAATATTATGTTAGAACTAAAGGGCTCAGGGCAGCTATTTTATCACTCTAAGATGATAAGAGTATGATATTACATTAATATTAAATACCCCAGTACTACTTGTATTATTTTTATATGACACAATATGGATAACATTCTAGTATTAGATTTCACAAGGGATTTATCATATTATTTTAGATGCTATGTGTGGGTACCATATAAGCACTAAAGGCCATAGTGAGCAATTATATTTGCTTTATTTTATTTTAAGATAGAGAGACAGATAGAATTTTTCAATATTTATTTTTTAGTTCTCAGCAGACACAACATCTTTATTTTATTTTATGTGGTGCTGAGGATTGAACCCAGTGCCCCGCGCATGCCAGGCAAGCACGTTACTGCTTGAGCCACATCCCCGACCCATTAGCTTTATGTTTTATATTATGAATAACATGTGAGTACTAAATGCCGCAGGACAGCTTTTATGTTAGTTTTAGATGTTATAGGATGGATATTGTATTACGATTAAAGGCTACTGTAGAGGAATTATATTAGTTTTAAAAATGATATTATAGCTATAATATTAATATTAAACTGCATAGGTCAGTTACTTTATTAGTTTTAGATGCTACATTATGAATATTAGTGTCAAAAGGCCACAGGGCAGGTATTATTTCAGATTTAGAGGCCACAATATTGATATTTTATTAATAACCACAGGAAGCTATTTTATTAATTTTAGATGCTATAGTACAGAAATTAGTATTAAGGATCAGATGGCAGATATTAGATTTAGATGATCTCTAGTGTGTATTTCATATTAATATTAAATGTTATAGGGCAACTATTATATCAGCTTCAGATGGTATAGTTTGGGCATCATATAACTTAAGGCAATTAAGCAGATATTGTTAATTTTAGATGCTATAAAGATATCATACTAGTACTAAAGGCCACACATCAACCATTATATATTAGCATTTGGTGTTATACTGTGGATATATATTAATATTGAAGGTCACATGACAGCCTTTGTATTAGTACTATGGGCCACAGTATATTTATTTTATTAATATTAACATCTACAAAAAGTTAGTTTAGGTGTGTGATACTATGGATTTTACATTAATAATAAAGACCAAATTGCAGCTATTACATTATTTTTGATGCTGTTTTATGGATACCATATTAGTATTAAAGCCTAAAGGGCAATGATTATGTCAGTTTTAGTTGTATTAGGTTGGATATTATATTAGTATTAAAGAAGACAGGACAGCTATTATATTCATTTCAGATGCTATATAATATGGTCATTATTATTAAAAGCTTTTTGGCAACTATTAGTTTAATTTTTGAGCCCATAATATGTATATCATGTTAGAATTAAAGGCCACAAGGCAGTTATTATATTCTATTTTTATGTTATAATCTGGTTATTTTATTAGTACTAATGTCCTCAGGGAACTTATTACAATAATTTGAGATGTTATAGTGAGGATAAAATAATAATACTAAATCTATAGGTAGCTAATATAACAATTTTCAATGCTATCTTATAATATTAGTATTCAAGGTCATGGGGTGGCTAATATAACAGTTTTACATGCTATAAGATAGATATGATATTAGTGTTAAAGGCCACATTGAAGTTACTGTATCAATATTACCTAACAATGTGGATAAGATATTAGTATTAAAAGATACAGGGCAAATATTATATCAGTTTTAAATATTATAGTACGAATATCATATTAGCATTAAAGGCCACACAGGACAGCTCTTACATCAGTTCTGGATGCTCTAGAATAGATATGATAGTAGTATTAAAGGCCACAAGGCAATTATTATGCCAATTTTAATTGCTACTGTGTGTATATTTTATGAGTATTAAAGGTCACGGGATGCTTTTCTATCAATTTTAGATGTGAAAGTAAAGATATTATTTTAATATTAAAAGCCACATGGAAGCTACTATATTAGTCTTATAGGTATTATATAGATGTTATATCAATATTACATGTCACAAGGTAGCTATTATATTCATTTTATATGTCCTAGTATCGATGTTATATTAAAATGTAAGAGCATATGAATACCATATTAGTGTTAAAGGCCATAAAGCAGATATTATAGGAATTTTAGGTAAAATTTTATGGATATCATTTTAGTACTAATGGTACTAATGAAAAATATTATATTAATGTTGGATGTTATAATACAAATATCATAGTAGTATTCAAAGCCACACGGCACCTATTATATTAGTTTTAGATGCTATAGTATGGATATTATATTAATATTAAAGACCATATGGAGCTATTGTAACAGCTTTGGAGCCACAGTATGGGTATAATGCTAATATTAAATATACCATTTTAGTTATTATATCAGCTTTAGATGCCACAATATGGATATTATATTAAAGTTCACAGGGGAGTTATTATATCAGTTTTGGTTCCATAATACAGATGATAATATATTAGTATTAAAAGACCACAAGGCAGCTGTTATTTCACTTTTAGAGGCCACATGATTGATATTATATTCATATTAAAGGCCATAGGACAGGTATTATATTAGTTGTAGTTACTATACTATGAATATCATCATAGTATTAAAGGACATAGTGCAGGTATTATATTAGTTTTGGATGCTATAGTATTGATATCATAATAGTATTAAACTAATTTTGGATACTATACTATGGATATTATATTAGTACAAAGAGCCAAAACGCCACTATTATATTATTTCTTGGTAGTATAGTATTATTTTAGTTAGGTTTTTTACCTTTGTATCTCAAATTTCTGACAAGAACATTTTTAGAGAATGAAAATTTTATTTGGCACTCACAGTTTCCAAGGTTTCAGCCCATAAAAGGCCAACTCCATCATTGTGGAGGAGCAAAGCCACTCAGAATGTGGCAAACAGGAAGCAGATACAGAAATCTGCTCATCAGGAACAAATACACCTCAAAAGAATGCCCCCAGTGAACCACCTCCTCCAGCCACACACTACCTTACTACAGTTTCCACCCACTTAAACCCTCAGTGGATTAATGGACTGATTGGGTTAAGGCTCTCATAACCCAATCATTTCATGTCTAAACTTTCTTGCATTTTTTTATACATGACATTTTGAGTGACATCTCAGATCTAAACGATAATATTCTGCTCCCAGCCCTCAAAAGTTCATGTTCATCTCACAATGCAAAATACATTGAGTCCATTGCCAAGAGTCTAGATGTTCTTCAGTTTCAGAATTCCCCAAAAGTCCAATTCCAAAGTCTCTTCTGAGATTCAAAACAAAATCACAGTGTGAAAACCCCTGTAAAAAATCAATACACACACACACACACACACACACACACACACACACACACAGATTGAATATATAATGGCACAGAGTAAACATTTCCATCCTACAAGGGAGAAATAGGGGCATAGAGAGAGGCACGGAACAAAAGCAAGACCAAAATCCAGCTGGGCAAACAAAACCTGTATTTTCACATCTAGCATCTAAGGCATATGGCATTGTGATATTCTATCCTAAGTGCCTGGGTAACTCCACTCCTATAGTTTTGTTAGTAGCAGTCTATGTGGCCTCTTCTTGGCCTGTCTCTGCTCAATTCCTTGAGTTTCCTTGGCAGATGTTCCATGATACTTGTATCCCTTAATCTCAGAGATCTCCAGTGCAGTTTCAGCTTCCTTCTCATTAATTCATTCATCAACCTCTCAGGGGCTACCTGCAGAGTCTCCAACCCTGTTACACTTTGCCTGGTCTCCCAGGTTTTACTTTGACATCTCCATGGATGCCTCTATGACCCCCTCAGTCCAGCATCTTTCAACCCTACAGAACTAGCACCACATGGTTGATGCCAAGTTCCCACCATGTCAAGCAGTAGTCAAGCCTCCTGAGACCATGGTTTCAGCAGCCTGGAGGTGCCTGAGCCTCTAAGCATGGTGAAACAACTTTCTGGGCTCCTTCTGCAAACAAGATGAGGATGGTCTTGCAGATTCCTGAGATGCCTTCAGGCCAACTTTCCTATTGTCTCTGAGTAAAATATTTAGCATATCTTTTGTGGTTCTAATTTCTTTAACAACCACAACTTCCTTTGTTAGCCTCAGTTTGCCTCACACTTTTCTGGCAAAACTGCAAGTTATTCAAATCTCCACTGATTTATGATCCTGATGATCACAGTATATTTGGACAAAAGTTGCCAGCAATATTTTTGTCATTGCCTAAATGCTTTGCTGCCTTCAAATTACCACCCACCAGATTACTTACACTATCACCTTTAAATTCAGCCTCCCAGAAAGTCTCAGTACAAAGCAAAATATACACAACTCCTTAGCCAAAATTTAACAAGAATGGCCTCTCATTCTATTTCCAATAGAGTTCTCTTCTGAAACCTCACATGTCCAGTTTTTAGTATCTGTACTCCAATTAGCATTACAGACTTCTGGGCTCCCACCAGAACCCCCCATTAAAATCCACCTACAACATTCTAAAGATTCAGCTTGCATCTCTAAACTTTTCAAAATTTCTTCCCCCCAAAAAACAGCATCCAGGCTTCTGAACCCCATGTGACCATGTGCTGTTATTCAGAGCAATGAATCCACTCTAGGTACCACCTTGTATTTTAGTTAGCTTTTTCTGCCACTATGATGAAAAGACCTGATAAGACAAACTTTAGAGGAGGAAAAGTTTATTAGGTGTTCATAGTTTCAGAGGCCTCAGTCCAAATATGACCAACTGCATTGTTCTTGGCCCAAGGTAAGGCAAACATGATCATGGCCAAAGGGTATGAAAGAAGTTGCTCAGGGCATGGCAAAGAAGAAGAAAGAGATCCTGGCTCACCAAGAACAAAACATAAACCCCAAAGGCATGTCCCCAGTGACCCATCTCTCCAGCCACACCCTAAATTTACACCCATCCTATTTTAATAGCCTCTGGTTAAAAACCACTTAATCCCAATGTGTGAGTTAATGCACTAATTAGGTTAAGGCTCTCATAACCAAATCTTTTGACATCTCAACTTTTTTTCCATTGTCTTACACAAGGGTTTTTTGGGAATTTCATAACAGGTATGAAATGCCAAAGTTTAGCTACTACTATTAGATGCTGTAGTAATGGATATCATATTAAAGATAATAGGGCAGCATAGATGTTATGATGGAGACTATATCAGTATTAAAGGTCACAGGGCAGATAATACATCAGTTTTAGATAACAGTATGCCTATTATGAGTGCTAAAGGCCACACTACAGATATTATATTAAAATAAGATGCCATAGTATGAATAACATATTCATATTAATTGCCACATGGCAACTATCATATTATATTCAATGCTCTAGTATGGATATCATATTAGTCTTGGAGGTCAGGGAAACTACTGTGTCCCTTTTAGATTCTCTAGTGTGGTCATCGTATTAGGATTAAAGACAATAAGGCAGCTATTATATTAATTTTAGAGCCCACACAATAAATAGGACGTAAACTTAAATGCCACACAGCAGCTACAGTATGATTATCATATTAGTATTAAAAGCCACAGGGCAGCTACTATATCAATTTTAGGTGATATATATTGGTATCACATTAGTATTAGTTTGAAATGCTCAAATATGGATATCATATTTATATTGAAGGCCACAGGAAAACTATTATAGCAATTTTAGATTATATAATAAGAATATCATAGTATTAAAGACCACAGCTCAGCTATTTTATTAGTTTTAGATGCAATAGCATGTATATGCCATTAATATTCAAAGACCCATAGAAGCTATTGTATCAGTTTTAGAACAAATAGCCTGGGTACTGTATTAGTATCAAAGGCCATAGGGAGCTATTATATTAACAAGTTATATTAGTCTTGAAGCCAAAGTTCCGCTATTATAATAGTTTAAGATGTTATGTTATGTTATTATTACCTTAATTCAAAGGCCACTGGGGAGCTCTTATGTTAGTTTTAGATGTTATACAATGGAAATATATACTAGTAAGAAAGCCCATAGTGCAGCTCTTTGCAGCTCTTATATTACTGTTGGATGCTACACTACAAAAATTATATTAATATTAAAGGCCACAGGGCAGATGTTATACCAATTTTAGATACAATAGTATTAATATTATAATAATTAGAAAACCAAAAAGTAGATATTATATTAGTTTTAGCTGTTACATTTAGATATTATATATGTATAAAATGCCACAGGGCAGCTAATATATTAATATAAGATGCTACAGTATGGATATTACATCAATGTTAAAAGCCACTGGACAGGTATTATATTGATTTTGGATACTATAATATGGATATCATGTTACTATTAAAATATTATAATGTGGCTATCATATAATTATAAATTTATTATATTATATTAATTTTAGATACTATAGTATGTACGTTAACATAATATTCACAAGGCAGAATTAGTTTTACATGGTATATTATAGGAATAAGTATAGGACACAGAACACCTGTTTTATCAGTTTTTGATACTATATTATGGATGTTATATTAATATAAAGGCCAATTATATCAAATTTACATGTTATATTAGGCTTTAAATACTATATTATGACCATTATATTAGTATTAAAGTCCACAAGGCAGATATTATATTAGTTTTAGATGCTATTGTATGGATATTACATTCATATTTAAGGCCACAGGACAGATTATATTTGCTTTAGATCTCACAGTATGGATATAGTTGAATGCAAAGTTCAGCTATTGTGTTAGTGTTACATGTCAAAGGCCAAGTATGATATTCATTTCAGATGCTATGGTATTAATATCACATTCAGGTAAAGGCCTCAGCACAGCTATTGCAAAAGTTGTAGATGCCATCTTATGGGCATCATATTAGCATGAAAGTGACATTGAAGCAATTACATTGGTTCTGGAAGCCACACTGTGGATATCATATTAATGTTAAAGGCCACAGAAATTTTTTTTATTAGTTTTCCAGGTCACACTTTGGATAATACGTTAATAATAAAGGAAACAGGTCAGTGATTTAATCAGTTTTATTTGCAGTAGTATCTACATCATTTTTAACATTAAAATTCACAGAACAGCTATTATATCAATATTAGATGCTCTACTAAATGTGTTATATTAATGTTAGAAGCCACAGGGCACTAATAATATTAATTTTCAATGCTATTGTGTGGATATCATGTTAGAATTAAAGATCATGGGGCAGTTCTTATATTAGTTTAGATGTCACAGTATGGATATTGTATTAAAATTAAAAGTCACAGAGCACCCTTTACATTAATTTTAAAATCTATAATATCTATATCATATAAATTATAAATTTTAGAAGAAAGCTATTATATTATTATCAGATACTATAGTATAAATATTATAGATTATGAATATTATATTAATATAAAAGGCCACATAGAAGCTACTATATTAGTTTTAGATTTTATAATATGGATATTACATTGGTATGAAAAGCCATAGTTTAGTAGTTTTATTTTATTAGTTTTAGAATATATAGTATCAATAATATATTAATATAATCACCAGAGGGTAGCTATTATATTAGTTTCAAATATAATACTGATCACAAGTTCAAGACCAGCATCAACAACTGAGGAGGCCCTAAGCAACTCGGTGAGACCCTGTCTCAATTTTTGTTTTTAAAAAAGGGGTGGGGTGGGGCTGCTCAGTGGCAGAGACTTGCCTTGCAAGTGTGAGGCACTGAGTTCGATCCTAGCACCACATAAAAACAAATAAAGGCACTGAGTCTACATACAACTTAGCAATTTTTTAAAATGAGGGTGGTGGTGTTGGCTGGGGATGTAGCTCAGAATTGCTTTGGTTTAAATTGCCAATACCAAAAATAAAAAATGACTGGGCAGCTATTATATCAATTTTTGAAGCTATAGTTGGGTATCATAATGGTATTAAAGATTACTGGGCAGTTATTGTATTAGTGATATATTCTATACTATGAATATCATACTAGCATTAAACACCATCATGTAGTTATTTTATTATTTTCAGATGCTATGGTATGGATACTATATAAGTATTAAACACCACAGAATAGCTCTAAGGCCAGTTTTAGATGCTATATATGGATGCTATATATGGATATCACATTAGAAGCAAAAGCCACAAAGCAGCTATTATATCAGTTTTCAATACAATATTATGTTTAACATATAATACAAAAGGCCATAGAGCAGCCATATCAGATTTTGATACTATGGGATGGACATGATAATAGTGTTAAAGACAACAAGGCAGCTATTATGTTACTTTTACATGCTGCAATATAGATATCATATTAGCTATGAAGGCCACAGAGCAAATACTATATCAGTTTTATTTTTATTTTATTTTTTTGGTATCAGAGATTGAACTCAGGAGAACTTGACCACTGAGCTACATCCCCAGCCCTATTTTATATTTTAGTTAGAGCCAGGGGCTCACTGAGTTGCTCAGCACCTCAGTTTTGCTGAGACTGGCTTTAAACTCATGATCCTCTTGTCTCAGCCTCCTGAACCACTGGGATTACAGGTGTGTGTCACTACACCTAGCCCTATATCAGTTTTAGATGCTATATTATGGATATCAAACTAAAATCAGAGGCCTCGGAGCAGCTGTCATATCAATTTTAAATGCTATATTAGTCTTAAAGGACACATGGCAGCCACTTTATCAGTTTTTGATGCTCTTGTATGGATATCATATCAGCATTGAAGACCATGGGGCAGGAATTATATCACTTTTAGATGTAACGGTATGAATATTCATTAGTATTATATTATTATATTAACTTGAAATGCCATTATTTTATTTTATTAATTAATGGATGTCATTTTATTATAAAAGGCTACAGTGCAGCTATTTCAATAGTTTGGGAAGCTAGAGCAAGAATATTATATTCACATTAAAGGCTAAAGGGAAGGTAGTATATTAATTTTACTTGCACTGTTCTATGGATACCATAATAATATGAAAACCACAGGGCAGTTATTATATTAGCTTAAGATCTAATAAGATGGATATTACATCAATATTAAAATCCACAGAGAATGTATCATATTTTTTCATATGTTATAGTATAGATATTATATTAGTATTAAAGATCACAGGGAAGCTCAGTATTAGTTTTAGAGTTTATACTATGCATATGATGTTGGTATTAAAGAAAATAGTGCAACTGTTATATTATTTACAAGGATAAAGTATGGATACTACATCAGAACTATAGGCCACAGGACTGCTATTTTATTAGTTTTAAATGCTATAATGTGGATATCACAAAAAATTGAAGGTCACAGAGCAGCTATTTTATTCATTTTAGATGCTGTAGTATGGATTTTATATAGTATTAAAAGGCCACAGGGAAACTATCACTTCAATTTTAGGAGATACAGTGTTGATATTATTAAAGGCCATAGGGCAGCTAGTATATTAGATGTGATATGTGGATATTGTATTAATATAAAAGGCCACAGAAGAGCTATAATATTACCCTTAGAGGCCACAGTATAGTTATAATATTAATAATAGTGTCACAGGCAGCTCCTATAGTACTTAGTATAGGTGCTGTAGTATGCACACCATAATTAAAGCCCAGTCAGGCAGTGGCACATGCCTGTAATTCCAGTGAGTTAGGAAGCTGAGGCAGGAGAATTACAAGTTCAAGTCCAGCCTCAGCCACTTAGTGAGTCCCCAAGTAATTTATCAAGACCCTGTGTCAAAATAAAATAAATAAATAAATAAATAAAAAGGGCTGGGGATGGGGTTAAATGCCTCTAGTTTCAATTCTTATTACCAAAAAAAGGTATTAAAGCCAAAACTTCAGTAATTACATTAGTTCTATATTATATATGTATTTATGTATATATATATATATATATATATATATATATATATATATATATATATATAAAAGTCCACAAGGCAGCTGTTATATTACTTTAAGATGACATAGTATAGAGATTTTATTAAATTTAAGGCTAAAGGCCATAGGGCTGATATTATATCCATTTTAAATGCTATATATTATAGATATCATATTATATGGATATCATATTAAAGGCCACAGAGTAGCTATTATATCAATTTAAGATGCTATAATAAGGTGTCATATTGGTATTAAAGGATACAGGGCAGCTATTATATCAGTTTTAGAGACAATCGTATGAGAACTACATTAGTTGCCACAGGGTAGATATTATATTAGTTTGAGATGCTATAGCATGGATATTAATTTTGTATTAGAAAACTACAGGCCAGCTATTATTTTAGTTTTGGATTCTATAGTTTGGATATATTATTAACATTAGAGGTTACAGGGAAGTTATTATATTAGTAATAGTATTAAACCTCAGAACAGTTATTATATTAGTTGTACTTACTATAGTATAGATATTACTTCAATATTAAAGCCACATATCAGGTATTATATTAATGTAAATGCTGTAGTATGGATATTATACTAATATTAAAGACTACAGCAGAACTATATTGTCCTAATTGTATAATATTCTGTATTTGTTGGTGTTTTTTAATATACTAAAGGAACAGCTTTGCAGCAAGATAAGAAACAAAGTATTCAACTTACAAAAAAGCAAAAAGAGTCTGGGGCTGTGAAGTGGCATGCCCCTGGTTTCCATCCTCATATCTTTATCTTAGTTATCAATACTGTGCTGCCTTTCTTAAAGAGAGAAACCTGACTTTTTCTTCTCTGTTTCTTCCATAACTCTCAATTCCTCTCAGGCCTTCTTTTCTCCAGTGTCCCAGCTGTGTTCCCCGAGGATGGGCCATAACATCTGTACTCAGGTCAAACTCCAGCCTAGGCTTCTGGATTCGTGGGTATCACAGGCTGCCATACCTACTTGTTTCTGATTTGGAAGTTGTTCCTCCTGAACCCATAAGAACTTTCTAGTTAAAGATTTGACTGTCTTTTTGAAAGCATTTTGATGTTTCTTTTGACACCAACCATAGTAAATATCTCAGTTAGAAAACAATGTTTTTTGTTACTAGCATCCCATACATGTTTTTGTTTTGACTGATTTTGTTTCTATGCTTGCCATTTACTCCTTCATTCATTCACTTATTTATTTCGCAGTTCTGGGAATTCAACCTCAGGCATCACACACTCCAGGGAAAGTCTCCAGCCCTGGAGAGTATGCAGTTCAAGGTACAGAAGGTTTTGGGTTTCCCAACAACTCTAACCCTAGAAAATACAGGCTGAGGAACAAAAATTTTGTTTTTCTTCTTTAAACAGGAATAATAGAGTTCTTTGATATCCATGTTCATTTTTTAAGAAATTTTCCTGTGAATAGGGTGGCTGAGATGGGAGAATATTATCGTGGGCAGCCTAATAAAACCCTGTCTCAAAATTAAACATTAAAGAGGCTGGGGCTGCAGGTACTGTTTACTTGGGTTCACTTCTTAGCTTCATAAAAAATAAAATCATTTTGTGCTTTTTCTCTCTCTTTTATTTCCCTGTTTAATGCTGTATTTATTCCAAAAGAAAGAGAAACAACTTTCTTCTCTGTCCATGATTTTTTGTTCCTTTCTCTCCTTTTTCTTCTCAGTTTTCTACTGTGTTGGATGATCATAGGCTTATGCTTCTGCACTCACATGACTCCAACCTCACTTTCTGGAAAAGCTGGTGCACAGGCTAAAATTGCTGGCACCGTAGGCTACCACACAGACATTTCTTCTGGAACCAACTTCCCTTAAATTCTCCACTATCAAAAAATTTTGTAGGTTAATCCCATCCCCAATTTTTTTCCTTATATTGTTTTCTGGTTGTTATTCATACATCTACTAATTTATACTGCAGTCCTGAAAATCTATTCCTAGGCATAACAAATCCCAGGGAATGGCTCTATCACTGAGCTCCATCCTCAGCCATTGGAGTTTTGCACCTCAAGGTAGAAGAGACTCCATGTTCCCCAACAATGTAAATCTTCCAGGGTGAAAATCAGCATGAGAGATCCTCAACTTTTCCTTCATGATATCTTCCATGACTTTCCATTCTTCTCAGCTTTTCCTTTTCTCCTCAAAGTCCTGGCTGTGTTCCTCTGAGCTACTCTTCTATACCTGCATTCATGCACTCTCCTAGTTCAATCTTATGGAATTGCTGATACCACAGGCTTCTCCTCATGCCTGAATCTGATTATTAACAGATTATATTCTAACTTTTACTTTGATATTTCTTTTGATACCAACCACAGATAACTTCTCTGCTAGAAAAAAAATATTGCAGGCTACAAGCATCCCATAAATGTTTTTGTTTTGCCTTATTATTTTTCTGTTGTTTTTTGGTTGCCATTCATTTACTCATTCATATTGCACCTTGGGAATCCAATCCCAGGCATGACACTTTCCAAAGATAGTCATTAACCCTGAGTCCTCTTTCAATTCCTGGGAAATTAGCATTTTAAGTTAATAGTACTCAATGTTTCCCTACAGAGATAAGCTGATGATAGACAATTAGATACATACTGAATTTGTTAAATAAACTTAAAGATGAAACAGATTTTGTTAATTCCCACATTAGTAATTAAAGAATTGGCCCAGTGACTAGAGAGGATGAGGCTGGAGAATACGTAGATGGCATGTTTAAAGTGATCCAGGGAAGCAATGCCAGAACCCATCTCAAAATAAAACAAAACAGGGCTGGGGATATGGCTCAAGTGGTAGCATGCTCCCTGGCATGCGTGAGGCCCAGGTTCGATCCTCAGCACCTCATACCAACAAAGATGTTGTGTCCGCCGAGAACTAAAAAATAAATATTAAAAAAAGAATTCTCTCTCTCTCTCTCTTTCTCAAAAAAATAAAATAAAATAAAATAAAACAAAACAGGCAAAGACTGTGAAGTATCATGCATTTATGTCCAATCATAGACATGAAATAAATCATTTCATTCTCTTATTTCTTATGTCTCTCCTTTGTGCTGCTTTTATTTTCTGGAGAAACTCAACTTTTCTCTGTTCCTTCTATGACTTTCTATTCCTCTCCTCATGGTCCTGACTATTCACTCAGGGCTGCCTGGTATACCTATACTTGTGTGAACCTACAGCCTCTTCTTCTGGAATCACTGTAACATAGGCTACCACAATTATCCATGTTTATTTTTGGAAGGTCAGAATCATGCACAAAATTTATCTTCGAAGATTTAACTTGTGTCCACTTGAGTACATTGTGATATTTCTTATCACATCAAAATATTAAAACCTCCAATAGAAAAAAAAGTTCATATGTTACTAGCATACTGTAAATATTTTTTTGGCCTGACTTTATTTTTGGTTGCTGTTCATTCACTCACACATTTACATTACATTTCTCAGGATCATGTCCTAGGCAACACACATGCCAGGTAATGTTCTAACACTGAACTCCATTCCCAGCCCTGGAGGTGAGCCAAGGAAAGACAGCATGAGGCACACAGAATTTATCTTGCTTAAAGAGGGAGCCTAGATTCCTTTGCTACCCATGTATTATATAAAATAAACTCTTCTCAGTGACAGGGACGTTAAGGATGAAGAATGGGAGCATGCTATGTGCATTGTGATTTGGGGCAACCTTGTGAACATTTAATGAAAATATTCCAGGAAAAATGGCAACACAAAAAGCTCTACTTTTCCTTCTCTGTTTTTTTTTTCCATGAATATTCAATCCTCTGTCTATTCTTATCCAAGGAGTCCCTGTTGTGTCCCCCAAGCTAGCCTCCTACACATATACTCTGGAGGTCCTCAGCAATAGCTCCTGCAACCACTAGAACAACATGCTATTATACAATTTAATTTCTATTTGTGAAAGGTCTGATTTTCTTCTAAATTGTTTTTCTTGACCATAAATGATATTTCTTTTCAAAATTTGATTTCTGTCATCTTTTTTTAAAATATCTTTATTTTATTTTTATTTGGTGCTGAGGATCAAACATAGGGCTTCACACATGCTAGGCACTGAGCCACAATCCCAGCCCTGATTTCTGTCATCTTAATTACCTTTTGATATTTATTCTGACACCATTATTTACATTTTTTAAAAATTTCTATAAGACAGCAGAATGCATTACAATTCTTATTACACATATAGAGCACAATTTTTCATGTGTCTGGGTGTATACAAAGTTTATCCACACCAATTTGTGTCTTCATGCATGTACTTTGGTTAATAATGGGGCACCAACCATTTTGAAACATTTTACTGTAAAATGTTTTCACAGGTTAATAGTATCTCAAATCAATTGGTGTTTTATTCCTTCTCCCATCCATTCACTTTCCATATTTCTCTATCCTGATGCCTTTCTTCATGCAATAAAAATCAAACCTTAACTCTTATCACTAACCTTAAACCTCTATCCCATGCCATAAACCCTAACTTAACCCTATCCCTAACCATATTGCTAATCCTAACACCAAAGCCAACCATTAACCTTAATCCTCTAACTCTAACCAATAAGTCTAACCCTAAACATTAAGTCTAATTCTCACCATAAATCTCTAACCATTTTCCTAACCTAACCCCAACCCTTTTCCCAACAGCAAAGCCCCAATCCAACCCCTAACCCCAACCCCTAACCCCAATCTTAATATAAACTCTAACACTACCTACCTGAATATGGCAGAGTTCCCACTTGAACTTATGGAAGCAGCAAGTGCCCAGGTGGCTTACAACTTCTAACATGGACACAAATGAGACATTCCATGACCCTCTTCTTTGAATCATTTGATGTAGTGGCTCACAGCAGCCAGAAAACTATTTAGTACTATCAATTCACCATAAAGCATATCTTTCAAACATATTTTAAATAATATATTTGAGCAAGCATATGAGCACACACACAGGGAAAGGTAAGTGGTAAAGGGCCTGTAGCTGTTATGCCCTCCCCAGGCAGCATCCTGCCAGCACCTTCAACAACAGAGAGTCCTAAAACTCTATTTTTGTATGCTTCGTTAAGTACCCATGATTCATTAAATCATTGATCATTTGTTACCAGTTTAACCTTCAGTTCCTCTGTTCTCCTTATATATGTGGGAAGGCTCAAGTTCAAACTCTGTAATGATTTTTTTTTCCCCACTGAACATGGTCATCCTATGTTGCCCAGGAGCCCTAGACCATTAATCACCTTACTGGTATCAGACAGACACATTGCTTCATAGATTGAAGAATGAGGAGCTAAGAGACAGGAAACTGAAGCAGAGACCAAGAATGTATTTCCTGGCACAACAAGCCACAAACTAGCTTCAAATTGACAAAGAACTTGAATATACACTTTTTACTAGTAAACATGAAAGATGATTAACAGGATATTGAATTAGTATCATTATAGACATGCAAGTTAAAACTGCACTGAAATTTACTCACTTTTACTACTACTACTACTACTAATAAATAATAAATAATAAAATAAAAGTATTTACAAATAACAAGTGATTTTGGGCAACCTTGTGAATATTTCATAAAAATATTTCAAGAAAAAAGGCAATCCAAAAAATAAGCTCTACTTTTCCTTCTCTGTTTCTTCCATGAATTTTCAATCCTCTATTTTTATCCATGGAGTTCTTGTTGTGTCCCCCAAGCTAGCCTCCTACACATATACTCCAGAGGTCCTCAGCAACAGCTCCTGCAACCACTGGGGCAATATGCTATTACACAATTTAATTTCTAATTGTGGAAGGTCTGATTTTCTTCTAAGATGAGCTCTACTTTTCCTACTGATTTTCTCCCAAGATAAGCTCTACTTTTGGCTAAGGATGAAGAGAAATCAGCATTCTTTTATATACCTGTAACAATAAATAATGTGAAGCTTGTGTGTGGAATAGTTTGCTATTTCCTCAAAAAGTAAAAATAGAATTATCATACTACTCAACAACTCCATTTCTATGTATTTAACCCCAAAGAACTGAAAGGAGGTATTAAAAGAAAAGTACATGTGTATACTTTCCATCTGTTAAAGTCATGAGAATGAGGGACAGGCTCAAATGGAGTTTTAGGAAAAGAATTTTATGTATGAGTAAAAAAGGAGTGCTTTTTTTCCCCAGTTGGGCAGGTAGTGAAAGTGAGGATTGATTGCCATGGAGAAGCTTGCTGATGTCCTGATTTGGAGGTTATGTGATGGTCACCTGAGAGTATCCATTCCTACATTGAGTAAAATACATTGCAGTGTTTTACATGGAGATACAAACCTGGCATAGCAATGACTAGTGGGGAATGTGAGTGAAAGGATACAGAGCATTTTGCACCACCAATGCAGGGTTCCTGTAAGTTTAGCACTATGAGAAAGTCAACTGCTTATTAAAAACCACCATGTCAATACTATGCCAGAAAAACAGACATCAGACTTTATTAGGGAAGTTGACCCTTATAAATCCAGCTCAGCCAAATCTCAGAAATACCATTGCAAGAAAATTTTTCATTACAAGCCAGTGTGTGTGTGTGTGTGTGTGTGTGTGTGTGTGTGTGTTACATTAATATTAGAGGCTAAATGTTGGATGTTATATTAGTATAAGAAGATCACTTAGTGATTATTATAGTGATATAAAACCAAAGTGTTCCTAGTAGATTAGCATTAAAGACCACAGTCTGGATATCACTGTGAAGGCAGTAAGGGTCCATGGTAAGTAAATATATTACTATTAGAGGCCATCTATTTACACTGTAAGCATACTTTGGGAAACAATGTGAATATCACATTAGTATTAAACAGCACAATGTGTATACTGTAATAATATCAATGACAAAAGGTCATGTATGCTTGTTATCCCAGAAGCTCATAAGGCTGAGGCAGGAGGATGGCAAGTTCAATGCCAGCCTCAGCAACTAAGTGAGGCCTTAAGCAACTTAGAGACACCCTGTCTCAAAAATAAATAAATAAATAAAAGGGCTGGCATGTAGCTTAATGGTTAAGTGCCCCTGGATTCAATATCTAGTACAAAAAAAAAAAAAAAAACGATCAACTATTATATTAGGACTAGATGCCTCTGTGAGGACATTGTATGTGTCATGAATGGCAGAGGATTCAATGAGAATATTATCTGCATTACAGGCCTTACTGAGAATATTATATAGGAGAGGTTGAGAATATTATATGAGTGTCAGAGGTCTGAGTGAGTATATTATATATGTATGTCATTATATACATATATATATATATGTCATAAGCTGCAGTGAGAATATATATACACCTTTATATAAATTATATATTTATATAATGTATGCAAATATATATTTATGCAAATATTATATATATATGTGTATACATGTGTGTGTGTTTGTGTGTGTGTGTGTGTGTGTGTGTGTGTGTGTTTTCTGGAGATTGAACCAAGGAGTACTTTACCACTGAGATACATCCTCAGCTCTTTTAATATTTTCATTTTGAGACATTGCTTCACCAAATTTTTGAGGCTGGATTCAAACTTGCAATCTTCCTGATTCATGCTCCCGATTCATTGTGATTACAAGTCTCTGCCAGTGTATTCAAGTTATTGAGAATATTATTGAGTGTCAAAGTCTTCAATAGGTCATTATGAGTTTGATGACTCAATGAGTATATTATATCACTCAGAACTCAATTAAGGTATTATTTTTGCCAGAGGCCTCAGTGAGATTGTTATATGAAGATCCAGCCAACTCAATGAGGATAATATATGATATGTCAAGATCATTGTATTGCCATGAGAAACTAATAAAAAAATATGTGTTGTAGTCTTAACTGATGATATTATATGAGTATCAGAGATTTCAGTGAGAATTTTATGAGTGTAAAGAGAACTTGGTGACGTGGATGTGTAACTGATGTGATTCTGCAATCTGTATATGGGGTAAAAATCAAATGTATGAAATATGATATGTCAAGAGCTTTGTAATGTTTTGAACAACCAATAATAAAAAAAATAAAAAATAAATAAAAAAGAGAACTTGGTGAGGTTATTATATATTTCAGAGGCCTAAATGAGACTATTACATGAATGTCAAAGGGTTTTGTGTGCATATATATGTCTCATCCACCTCATTAAGAATATTACATTTGGGGCTGGGGTTGTGGTTAAGCAGTAGAGCATTGCCTAGTACATGTGAAGCCCTGGATTCAATCCTTAGCATCTCATAAAAATACACAAAAAATAAAGGTACAATACCTTTGTGTCCAACTACAACTAAAAAATAAAAAAATTAAAGAATATTACATAAGTGTCAGATAACTCAGTGAGCATATTATATGTATTAGACTCATCACTGATCATATTATGTTTGTCAGAATCTCAGTGGTGATATTATATGAGTGTCAGAGGCCTCAATGAAGCCAATATATATTTTAGTCTATTTAGTTAACATATTATATCTGTAAGAGGACTCACTGAGGATATTATATGTCCCCTTATATGTGTCAGAGGACAAAGTGATGATATAAATTTTAAAGATATCAGCATGGATATCAAATGTGTCAGATAACTCAGTGTGAAAATGTCAGAGGCATCAGTAACAATATTATATGTGTAAAAAAAAAGAATATTATGTGTGCCACAGATGTTTTCAGAGCCTCAGTGAGTATACTGTATCTGGTAAAGGCTACAATGAAGATACTATATTAGTGTGACAGGACTCGATGTGGATATTACATGAGATATAGAACTGAGAGAGGATGTTATATGTGTTAGAGGACTCAGTGAGCACATTATATGTGTCAGAAACCTCAGTGAGAAGATTGTATTCTTTTGAGGTTTTAGTGTGGATAGTGCATTAAACAGAGGCCTCAGTGAGATCATTATATGGGTTAGAGGCCTCATGTGAACATGATATTTGTTATAAACCTCAGTGAAGTTATCATATTAGTGCCACAGGCATCAGAGAGGACATTATAGGTAAGGGCCTTAAATTGCATATCATATGTCAGAGCACTGAGTGAGGACATTATAGATGACATAGGCCTCATTACATGAGTGTCAGAGGAATCAATGAAAATGTTATATGAGTGTTACAGACCTCAATGAGTATATTCTGTATAATGCCTCAGTGAGGCATTACATCTTTTACATAGATGGAGCTTCACTGAGGACATTATATGAGTATCAGAGAACTCAATTAGAATTTTATATTAATGTGAAAGCCCTGAGAATATTATGTATATCAGAAGTTTCAGTCCTCACTGAAGCCCTTATTGTTTGTTAGAGACTTCAGTAAGCATAGTAAATGTGTTAGAGTCTACAGGAGGATATTATGTGTCAGAATCCAGAGCAAAGCTATTACCTGAGTGTGAGTAGTATATGTATTATAGCCCTCAATCACACTGTTATATGACTATGAACAACCTTATATGAGAAAAATATCTGAGTGGAAGAGGCCTTGTTGAAGGCATTGCTTGTGTTTGAGATCTCAGTATGTTCAATCTATGGCTCAAAGGTCTCAGGAAAGAAATCCTATGTGTCAGAGGCCTCACAGAAGATAAAACAGGAATGCCAGGCTTATGAGTGAGAACATTAATTGTGTTAGAGTCCTCAGGGAAGAAGGTATACTAATGTCATATACTTCAGTGAGGGTATTACTGTGTTGAAGGCCTTGGCATTTGTGCTGCTTGGATGAAAGTCCCAAGTGGAGCTACAGTCTGTGTCAGAGACCTCAAGGAGACACTTAAAAGTGTCAGAGGACCTCAGGGATTTAGAGGCCTCAGGGAGTATATTATATATGTCAGAGTCTTCAGAAAGATATTACATGAGCCCAAAATCTCATTGAGGCTATTAACTGAGTCAGAGGACTCAACACTGGTACTTCATTGTTGTTAGAAGTCTCAGCAGAGGTTAGATTGCTTTTTAGAGGGGTAAGAGAAAATATGTTTTCCTGAGGCCACTGTGATGATATCATGAGTCAGAGGCTTCAGTGTGGGTAGAACATATAAGAACCTGAGTGAAGATTTCATAAACCTCAGGGGGATTATGATGGAGTATCTCAGAACTCAGTGAATAAAATCTATTAGTGTCAGCAGCCACATGAGGAAATTTTATTCATTGAAATCTTCTATGAGTATATTATATGGGTTTCAGAACTCTCTGAGAAAATATCATGATTCTAAATGCTGTGAGTGAGCATATTTTAGAGCATCTTTAGGAAGTTGCTTACAGGTGTCTGTATAATCAATGAAATAAAATATGAATATCAGAGGCTGAAGTGTGTATAGGATGCAAAGTCAGAGGAGGACCTATTGTGAATATCCTATCAGGGATAAGACCGCCAGAAGGGTTCTATTTGAGTAGTCACCATCAGAACAGGGATATTACATGGGTCATAGTCATTAGTGTGCCAATGGTAAGAGTAAGAGGCCTTTGCAAATGCAGTACATGTCTTCGATATTTGATGTGGAAAGTTAATTCCAGAGTGAGGCTATTAGTTGAGTTTCAGCAAGTTTCAGCAAGAATCACATATGTGACCCAGAAATCAATAATAAAATATTATCCAGCTACAGGCCTCATTGAAGATGCGTCAGGGGCTTCATTGAGATTAATCAATGATTGCCACAGGACTCAGCTAGGGTATTGTCTCTGAGTTTTCAGTGAGTTGAATACATATGTCCAAGAACTCAATGTATATAATATGTTTCAGATCCCTCAATCACACTATTACATGACTATGAACATCCTCAGTGAGGAAAATATCTGACTGCAAGTGGCTTAGCTGGAGGCATTGAATGTGTTTGAGATCCTAGGATGTTTAATCTATGCCTCAAAGATCTCAGGGAGGAAATCCTGTATAAGAAGTCTCACATAGGATGTGACAGGAGTGCCAGGCTACTCAGTGAGAACTTTATGAGTGTTAGAGTCCTCAGGGAAGAGGCTACATCAGTGTCACACCCCTCACTGGGGATATAATTGTGTCAAAGGCCTGAGCATTTGTACTGCTTGGGTGAGAGTCCTGCATGGAGAGTGTCTGTGTCATAGACCTCAAGGAGACACTTAAAATGTCAGAGGAGTCTGTGTTGACAGAAAGATACTGTCTGAGCCCTCCATGATTTTTAAATATGACTAGAGAATCAGGATCTCTGCCAGTGAGGCTCTTAGTTGTGCCTGAGCTCTCATTGAGATATTAACTGAGGGACAGACAGAAGGTAGAGGGAGAATATTATCTACATACAGCAAGCCTTTGTGAATATGTGATGTAAGAGTCAGAGGCAACTGGGAGGAGAGGACATGAGTGTCAGAGCCCTGAGTGAGTTTATTATACATGTGACAGAAGAATTTATGGACTCAGTGAGATGATCAAGGAATTTCAGAGCCCTCAATAAGTACACAATATTGAGTGTCAGAGGAGGACTCATTGAGGATATTTCCTGAGTGTTGGGGACCTCCATGAGAATGTTCCATGAGTGCTGAAGGCCTGAATGAGGACATATGTGTGCTGTAATAGGAAGAGACCTGTGCTAGCCTATTATATGTGACAGTGCCTTCATATGGACATTTAGTGTCAGAGTCCAGAGGGAGGCTATCACCTGAGTGTCTGAATCCTCATTGAGACTGATACATTTTTCAGAAGATGTACTGAAAATATTTGGTCAAAGTCAGAGGCCTTAATAAGGATGTGATAGGTATCAAAGTCTTCATTGAGATTATTTTGCTATTACTATTGGTCTCAACCAGGGTATTTTCTCTTAAGAGGCCTCAGAGAGTTGAGTATATGTGTTAGAGACTAGGGGTAGAGAATGTAGGTATCATAGCCTCACTCACTCTGTTATGTGAGTATGAAGGTCCTTAGTGAAGAAAATTTTCTGACTAGGAGAGGTTTATTGAGAATAGTTTCCTCAGTAAGTATACTTTAGAGATGAAATTTCTAGTAAGTTTTTTTAAAATTTTTTTTTTAGTTATACAGGACACACTAACTTTATTTTGTTTATTTATTTTTATGTGATGCTAAGGATCGAACCCAGGGTCTCACACGTGTAAGGCGAGCACTCTATCACTGAGCCACAACCCTAGCCCTCCAGTGAAGAACTTCTATGTGTCAGATGTCTCATTGAGAATAAGGGTAGGAGTGCCAAGGTACCCAGTGAGGGACACTGTATGTGATGGAGTTTTCAGGGTTGAAAGAACATCAGTGTGAAAGGCCTCAGTGAGATTATGAAATGAGTATCAGAGGCCTTAATGACTACATATTACATGGAAGAGGCTTTACTGAGAAGACGATTTTTCTCAGACTGGTCAGTGAGGAAAATATGGGCTCAAATGACTCAGTCCCTGGTCTACAAAGGTTGGAGCCCTCTGTGGGTATTTCATATGTGTCAGAGACCTCAATGAGACACATGCATGTGTCAGAGGACTCATTGTACATACTATGTAACCTTTGGAGGTCTCAGTTATATTTTGAATATCTATCAGAGCATTAATCTGTGCAGACAACAGGTATCCCAGAGCACTTGGTAAGATAGTACTTCAGTGTTAGAGGTCTCATGGAGGTCATTATCTGAGCTTTAGAAGCCTAAGGGTGGATATTATATTCATTTCATTGTCCTGCATGAGAATGATATCCACTGCAGATTCCTCAGGCAGTATGTTACCAGTGTGAGTGGACTCAGTGCTATATGATGTGAATGTGAGAGGCCTCATGGAGGAATCATGGGAGTTTCAGAAGAGGATACATTGACGATAAGATATGAGTATCAGATACCTGCTTCAGGCTATTATAAAAGTGTCCAAGGCCACAATCGTTATATCTTATGTGTCAGAAACTTCAGTGATAACACTGTATTTGACATAGGCCTCTGTGAGAATATTGTAGGTGGACAAGGCTTCTCATAGATATTAAGTGTCAGAGTCTAGAGCCAGGGTGTTACCAGACTGCCTGAGGCCTCAGTAACAATGTGAACATGACCAAGGTCACAGTTTAGATATATTATTGATGTCAGAGGCCTCTGAGATGATGTGATATGTGTCCAAGGCTTCAGTGAGAATGTGATGTGTTTGTTACAGACCTCACATTGGATATTATACTTCATAGAGGCTGCAGTAAATTTACTATACCTGTCAGAGGCCTCAGGTTTCACTTATGGAAAGACGCCTCCATAAGTATATGATGGCTGTCAAAAAGATTCTAAGTGGAAGAGACCTCTGTTAGTTAATTACATGTGTCAGATGTCTCCAATACTACATCATTAATACTAGGGGCCTCAGTAAGCCTCTTATAGGTCCTGTAGGTTGCAATGTAGATACTGTATGTGTCAAGTCCTCAGGGAGTTAGAGGCCTAAAGGAGTATATTATATCTGCTGGAGGTTTAAGGTAGGATATTAAATGCTCCTGACTCTTCAGTGAGGCTATTAACTGAGTCAGTGGATTCAGCACTGATACTTCATTGCTGTCAGAGGCCTCAGTGAGGACACTATTAGGGTCACAGACGTCATTGAGTCAGAAGTCTTAGTGACAATGGAGGATATGTCAGAGGTCTGAGAATATCACATGCATCTGAATCTTCAGAGATAATATTTTGTGTGTCAGAGGCCTCAGCAAGTATATGGGCTACAGGCCTCAGTGTTGATATTACATGAGCATCAAAAGCCTGAGGGAGGAGGCATTGAATGTGCCCTGAGGGAGGACATTTAAAATGTGTCTGAGGCCTAGCTGAGGATAGTTTGCTTGTTGAAGGGCTAAGGGAAAATATTGTTTGTCAGAGGCCCCAGGGCAGATACCAGGTGTTAGAGGCCTTAGTGTGGGTAGGTGTGAGAACCCTGAATGAAGATTTCAAATATTTCAGAAGCCTCAGTGAGACTATAATGTTATTATCACAGGACTCAGTGAATATACTAGGTTAGTGTCAGAGGACAAGAAAGGACTTTCTATACATCAGAATCCTCTAGGAGTTTATTATATGGATTTCAAAGACCTCAGGAAAGATATCATATAATTCTTGGAGCTGTGAGTGGGGACATTTTAAGTTTCAGAGTCCTCAGGAAGTTGATTAGGGGTGAACATACCTTCAGTGTGATTGCATATGAATGTCAGATGCCTTAGTGAGTATGGGATATGAATGTCAGAGGAGGCATGGAGGATATCCTATCAGGGTAAGAGACACCCAGGAGAATTCTATATAAATAGCATAGACCAAATGTGGATATTGCAGGGGTCAGAGTCCAGTGTACCTATGATAAGAGTAGGAGGCCTCTGTAATCCTATCATATACCTTAGAATCTTCATGTGGATATTTACTCTCAGAGTCCAGAGCAAGGCTATGAACTGATAGTCAGAAGCCTCAGTGAAAAATCATACATGTGATCCAGGACTCTGTGAAAACATTATGTCCAAGTCAGAGGCCTCAGTGAGAATGGGTCAGAGTTTTCATTGAGCTTACTCCATGATTGCCACAGGACACAGTTAGGACATGTTCTGTGTTCAGGGCCTCAGTAAGTTGATAATATGCATCTGAGAACTCAGTGTGGATAATATATGTGAGAGAACCCCCAGTCACACTAATATATGATGTAAACATCCTTAGTAAGGAAAATGTTTGATTGGAATAGACCTTGTTGAAGGCATTGCATATGTTTGGCATCTTGGTATGTATAATCTATGGCTTAAATGTCTCATGAAGGAAATCCTATGTGTCTGAGGCCTCACAGAAAATATTATGGAAGTGGCAGGCTACTCAGTAAGAACATTGCATATGTTAGAGTCCTCAATGAAGAGATTATACCACTGTCACATCCCTCAATAGGATATTACAGTGTGGAATGCCTCAGCATTTGTACAGCTTGGGTAAGAGTCCTCTGTGGAGTTATTGTCTGTGTCAGAGACTTCAAGTGGATACTTAAAACTGTCATAAGGATCTGTGTTGATAGGAAGGCACTTTTGGAGTCTTCAGTGATTTTTTTTAATATTTTAGACAATAGGGGTCTTTGTCAGTGAGGCTCTTATGTGTGCCTGAGTTCTTGCTGATATATACACTGATGGCCAAGAGGATTGAGGATATTTTTTGAGTCTCACACGTCTCTATAAATAAGTTGTGTAACTGTCAGAGGAACAAGGGAGGAGAGGATATGAGTGATAGAGATCAGAGTGAAGATATTGTACACTTAAGAATCCTCAATAAATAGAATAGGAGTGTTTATGGACTCAGTGAGATAATCAAGAAATGCCAGAGACCTCAGTGAGTATCTGATGTGTCAGAGAAGGACTCACTAAGGATATTACATGAGTGTCAGAGACCTCCATAAGAATGTTTCTTAAGTGCCATAGGCCTGAGTCATGACATATATGTGCTGTAATAAGAAGAGGACTCTGTTAGCATATTATATGTGAAAGTTCTTTGAGGATCAAAAGCCTGAGTGAGAATAACACATTTGTTAGGGGACATACTGAAGATATTCTGTCAAGGTCAGAGGCCCCAGTGAGGATGTGATATGTGTCAGACTTCACTGAGTTTATTTTGTTATTACCACATGCCTCAATTAGGATTGTTAAATATTTGTGTCAGAGGCCTCAGGGTAGATAGTATAAGTGTCAGAATCCTCACTTACTATTTTATATGACTGTGAGGTGAAGAAAACTTCTGAATATTAGAGGCCTTCCTGAGGATTTTGTCCTCAGTGAATATATTTTTAGGGCTCAGAGTTCTCAGTGAGGAAATTCTATGTGTCAGAGGCCTCCTTGAGAATAATGATGGCAGTGCCAGGGTACCCAGTGAGGACATTGTATGTGATGAAGTTTTCAGGGTAGAGAGAATATCAGTGTGAAAGGCCTCAGTGAGATTATGAAATGAACACCACAGGCCCTCGTGATGATCTAATATGTGTAAGAAGCCTCATTGAGAATAGAATCTGTCTCAGAGGTCAGTGAGGAAAATACAGGCTCAAATGACTCATTCCATACTGTACATAGGATGGAATCCTCAGTGGGGATTTTATATGTGTCAGAGACCTCAATGAGACATATATGTCTCTGAGGACTCATTGTACCTCATGTTACCTACAGAGGCCTCAGTACTTTTGGATGACTCTCAGAGGGTCTAAATCTGTGTGGACTTCTGGTGCCCCAGAGCACTCAGTGTGATATTCCTTGAGTGTCAGAAGCCTTGATTAGGATATTTCTGAATGACAGAAGCCTCAGGGTGGATATTATATTGATTTCACTGTCCTGTATGAGGATTATATCCACTTCAGAGTCCTCAGTAAGAATATCATTAGTGTTTTGGGGCTCAAATGAGATAGGGTGTGAAAGTCAGAGGCCTCAGGGAGGATTCATGTTGGCTTTAGAGGAAGACTCACTGAGGATGTGATTTGAGTGTTAGAAACCTTTCTGAGGCTATTATAGAGGCTTCATATAGATATTAAGTGTCAGAGTCCAGTGCCAGGGTATTACCAGAGTATCTTAGGCTTCACCAACCCATACCCTTGAATGGGATCAAGGTCACAGTACAGATATCCTGTTCATGGCAGTGGCCTCAATGAGGATATGTGGAAGATTCTTCAGTGACAATATAATGTGTTTGTTACAGGCTTCACTTTTGACATCATATTTTGTAGAGTCGGCAGTAAACTTACTATACTTGTCAGAGGCCTCAGTTTTCTCCTATAGAAAGGGGCCTCTGTGAGTACATGATGGCAGTACCAGAGGCATCAAGAAGACATTCTAAGTGCAAGAGACCTCTGTTATCCAATTATACATCTCAGATGTCTCTAATACTTTATTGTTAGTATTAGAGACCTCAGTATGACTCTTATTGATACTGTAGGGGTCAATGTAGATATTAAATATTTCAAAGACCTCAGGAAGTTAGAGGCCTTGGGGAGTATATTATGCCTCTCAGATGGTTCAGGGAGTATTTTAAATGCACCAGCCACCTCAGCAAGGCTATTCCTGAGTCAGATGTCTCAGTACCAGTACTTCATTATTGTCAACAGCCTCAGTGAGGATACCATTAGGGTCACATGCCTCAGTGAGAATACTAAATGCATTTGAATCCTTAGTGACAATGGGACTTGTTTCAAAGGACTTATGATATCATATGTTTTAGAGTCTTCTCTGAGAATATTATAGTTGTCAAAAGAGTCAGTAAGTAATATATTATATGTCAGAGCCCTCAGTGAAGACAGTGTCTTTTTAAATAGTTTCATGTGTTTAGTGGGAGCTCTGAATAAAAATATTATTGTGTTTCAGAGGCCTCAATGTGGTTTTTCTTATTTGTCACAGGCTCTCATGGATATTTTATGACAGACACAGGCCTCAGTAATGATATTGAGCATGTTAGAAACCTCTGTGAGGACATTATATGTCAGAGCCCTCATTGGTTATATGTGTAGAGGACTCATTGAAAATATTATAGGCGTCAAAGAGCTTAGTTTTTATGTGAGTTTTAGAGAACTTATTGAGAATATTTTTATATGACATAGGCTTCCACAAGGATTTCATATACGTGTCAAATGCCTCAATGAAGATATTATATTTTTCCTAGTTCTCTGTGAGGATATCTTATGAGTTTGAAGGTTTGACATGTTATTTTCTAGGGGTCTCCATGTGTATGTGATATCAACCAGTGGTATCATTAATGATATTTATTGATAACAAACTCATATTATTTCAGTGCATACTATATATGTTAGAGTCTTCATAAGGATATTATATTGTATTTAAAGCCTCAGTGAAATGTTTTATAAGTGTAAAAGGCCTAATTGAGGGTATTATACTATTCTTTCCTGTTAAAACAAAACAGGAAACGAATGGTCAAAGCTATTCCCAAATGCTTCAAGCAGGAATGAAGTAAGCAGCAAAGTACTATAGAGTTGGATAACAAACAAAATCTTGGAGTAAATATCCAGATGCTCATTTATTTACAAATAAATGACTAAACAGATAAACAAAAGAGGCTAAATAAAAACCTCTTATCTGGAATTTCAAGTAATTGAGGTGGACATTTGGCCCTCAAGGAGTTAGGCCTAACTTCCCTCTCCTTAAGAGGGGGCTCTGCATAGTGACTTACTCCAAAACAATATATATAATGTGTACATGTAGAGAAACATAACTTCACAGTGAGAAATCTGGTAAACACTACATCAGTCAGGTGAACACCTTGAGGATATGAAATGAAGAACAGCACTTCATCTGTAATCTGCTTTCCCCATTCCTTAACCTGTCTACATATAAGAAAAACATCAACTGAAAATCTAAAAAGTACCTGAGAGGTACTCCTCAACTGTCAGGTCCTCCTCAACCATCAAGGGCATCAGAGAAATTAAGGTCAGAGAAACTGTCACCACAAAGAAAAGCCTATGGAGACAGGATGACTGGCTTGCGGGATCTTAGATGGTGTCCTGGAACTGAAAGAGGCTGTACTGAGAATCCAAAGGAAACACAGACATTAGTTAATAAGAGCATATCAGTATCTGTTTATCATGAAAAATCATGTATGAAGTTAACACATCTGAGATAGCTCACGTAAGTCATAAGAGAAAAAAACTGGGTAGAAGTTACATAGTAGATCTCTGCATTATTTTTGCAATTTCTGTGTAAACATAAAACTTCTCTAAAATAAAATCTTAAGATATGGCTATATTTTTCAAATACCTGCTCATTTAATTACTCAGAATGTCAATTACTAATAATTGACATTCTTAACTAGTTCTGCATTTTGTTAAGAGCATTTATAACAAAAATGTGTCAAACTAACATAATGTAAGATAAATACTTATTTTGTATGTTTTATGTTAAAGTAATAATATGTTTAAACTTATCATTATTTATTTTGCTATTGCTAGGTTATGGATTTTCTCTCTAAAAATTTCAAAACTTTAGAGAAAAAATCTACATTTTAGAGACACTATTTCAAGTCATGGTTGAACTTTTTCAAAAGAGTCATGATAAAAAATATGTTACAAGAGCAGATTGATTCATTGTGAATGAATCATTGATCCCAAGGAATTCTTATCTTTCGTTTGTTTCTATGTATACCCTTCAACAGTAATAGCATCAAATATTTGCCACTAGGAAAAATAGTTAAACGAAAAATGTAAACAGAATTTGTGACAATAACTTATGATGCTTTCTAAAAAAAGAAAAATTGAAAAGAATATCAAAGTCAGTTTCCTCCATGATGTTCTTCAGAAGTGGTAAAACTAGAGAAACTTCAATGGAAGCATGGTTTATGAGTGATCTTAGATATTCTCGTGTTTTACGGGGAAATTATATTTTAGAAATCATAAAAAATATTGGCTGCCCAAACTCTTGAATGTTTTCAAATGTAGTTGAATTTCTATGTAAGTTTCTCATTGATATAGCTAGTCATAAAGCTAATAAAAACAAAGAATCTATGGGGCTGGGATGTAGCTCAGTGGTGGCATACCTTATCCAGAATTCAGGAGGCCCTGGGTTTGATCCCTAGCACCACAATTTTTTTGTAAATCAATGCCTTATTTGTGTAATCAAATAGAAAGTGAACAATCACCACTCTTAGGAAAATGTTAAGTCTGAAAAACAGTTAAGAATCAAAATACTCTTACAATAGAAATAGCCTATTGTGACCAGAGGTGTCACATCATAAAGTATATTCACGTTAAATATCCTCTCAGAACAATAAAAAAACTTTGATGACCATTTAGAAGGAGAAAATGTCTATAATATAGATTAGAAAATTATTAAGAAATTAGAAACATGAGGTGAGGGGCTGTGGGCACGGAGAGCGGCTGGCCTAGGCTTGGCGGGTGGAAGGGTCCCTCCTGCAGGGTTTGTGGAGTGAGCCGGGCGCACAGGGGTGGTTGTGTTGTGTCCCCTCTGGCTGTCCGTCTTGAGGAAGAGCTGAGTGGGCGGGAAGGATGGAGGACCAAGGGTAGTTGTTGTGGAGGTGATCTGGGTGCTCCGAGGCCCTCATAGGAGGAGTGACCCAGGAGTTCAGGAAGCTTGGGGGTGTGGAGAGGAGAAGCCCATCCTCAACCAACGCCAAGCCCTGGGCGGATCTGATGTTGGGCTGCAGAAATGCTCTGTGTGGTGGGTGGGGTGCTGGTGGTCTTTTTCCTCTGCCCATCTTGCACTTCATGCACTCGAGGAAGTGAAAGGGGTGCAGCCTCCGGGCACCTCTTCAGCTCCCTTGTGACCTGCCCTGTAGGGGTACCCTGCAATCATGTAGGAATAGGAGACGCTGGCAGAGCCTTACACTCAGGACAGCAATGATGACACTGAAGATGTTTCATTGTTTGATGCAGAAGAAGAGACAACTAATAGGCCAAGAAAATCTAAAATCCGACATCCAGTGGCATCATTTTTCCATTTGTTCTTCTGAGTCTGTGCCATTATAGTCTATCTTCTCTGTGAATTGCTCAGCAGCAGCTTTATTGCTTGTATGGTGACAATTATCTTGTTGTTGTCACGTGACTTTTGGGCAGTGAAGAATGTCACAGGTAGAGACTGATGGTAGGCCTTGGGTGGTGGAATCATATTGATGAGGATGGAAAGAGTCATTGGGTGTTTGAGTCCAGGAAGGCATCTCCTCAGGAGAATAAAACTGTTTCAGAAGCTGAATCAAGAATCTTTTGCTTAGGACTAATTGCCTGTCCAGTGATGTGGGTGATATTTGCCTTTAGTGCTCTCTTCTCCCTCAGAGTAAAATGGTTGGCATGGTTACCATGGGTGTGGTGCTACAGGGTGCCAACCTGTATGGTTACATTAGGTGCAAGTGGGCAGCCAGAAGAATTTAACCAGCATGGCTACCTGGTATGTTGGAATGCAGTTTTTAAGACAAAACACCAGAAATGAACAGACTTCTTGAATAGAAAGAAAATTATGTTTTCTGTGATATTGGGGAATGGCTGAAGAGATTCTTGATTATGAATTGTTTAGAGCTCAGTCCAGTGTAAAAAGGAGCATTGATTTTTGTTTGTTTGTTTTGTTTTCACTTGCAAAGTTACTATAAAAACTGTTTTCTTTTTTTTTAAACAAAGTTTTAATTTTCTTTTTCTAGTATTTGAGGCTGGGAAGTATGATATCATTAAGAACATTGTCAGAATTTATTTTATGGTGTACATATGTATGCATATAGTAATGTATCCGTATATCCCAAATTAATGTGTTAGTTTACATATGTTACAGAGATATTTGCACTTTGATCCATAGAATATAGGATGTTCTTAATCTATCTCAAAGGTATGTGTGTTTACATATTATTTCTATAGGTTATTTTCAGAAATAAGTTGATTTCATGATTAAGAGTAAACACTTGGTTTGTGTATGAGTTAAAAAAATTGTTAATATTAAATATATACTTCATGTTGAAATTGTTTACCTTAGACATGCACAAGTGAAACTAGTTTCTAAAATTTTCTTTTATTTTTATACTTAAGGTCTAAATAATAAATGGAATCTTTATAGTTTATGTTTAAGGGATACCCAGGGATTGCTGCTGTTCTATTTATTTCATAGAAAGGATAGTCATATTTTATTTTGCAACTTCCTGGAAACTCTTCAGTGGTCTCTGGACTAATAAAATCTTTTAGTACTAAATTAATATTATTCTTATGTCATAGTAAAAATAATCATTTAAATACTTGGCATAATAAATACCTAAAGACATTTTATGAATCTATTTTTTCTTGCTATAATGGGGATATTGTAAATCATACATTTGTATTAATAATTTTTCTTAAACAAGGCAATATATTTAACTGTAAACTAAACCAATCTACAAATTATTGTAGGCAGTTGTAAATTCTGTTGAGATACTTCAAACTTTGTTGGAGTCTTTTAATCAGCAGATTATGTTGTAAATGTATTTGTACATTGTTAAAATATGTTTAAAGATGTTTTGTTTTAGTTGAATAAATGTGTATTGGAGTGAAAAAAAGAAATTAGAAACATGATAATGACATAAAGTTCTCTAGGCCATACTAGGCACTTTGAACTGTAATCACAGCTATTTTGTAGACTGAAGCAGGAGGATCACAAAGTTTGAAGCCAGCCTCAATACCTCAGGAACTTAGCAAAATCCTGTCTCAACATAATATTTTAAAAGGGCTGAAATTCATTGCTTGCCTAACATAGTCAAGGTTATCAGCTTAATTCTCATCACCATAAATAAATTTAAAAGAATACTCCAAACCAAGCATATAATATGAGACAACTGGGGCATTTATAGAAAAAGGTGGAAACCATTATGTTGAATACCCCAAAATAATTCAACTATATTTAATTATTTTTCAGCTCATGATATTAACATGTCTAGTCTCCACTTATATTACTTCATTAAAATATGGTAAAAAGTGTATGTATGTTTTAAATGATTTCAAAATATGAGTTATACCCAACTCATATTTTGAAATCATTAATATATAATATAGAGCACCAGCATTTATATAAAATGAAATCACGTGATTTCCTACACAAAGTAATATTTAGTAAGTACTAATGTATACACACATTATTTCAAAAGAAATTAAGATTGATGAAATCAAAAGGTCACTGGCATGCTTTTAAGTGATGTTTTGAATATATGAGAAACACTTAATAGAGTTCTCCAAAAAGAACTTCTGACAATATATAAAGCATGCTTATTAGAAGGTCAATTCCCTTGCTTGCAAGGAGTAAGAGAAACTAACTACTTGATGAATGTAAGACTTTAATAAGATATTCAAATATGCTTTCTAAATTTGAAAAAGTAGAAAATGTCTGTTTAAAAAAGTCTATTTTTGGTAAATGTATCTGTTTTTTTAAAAGAATCTATTGACTTTTCTCTTACACACTGTAATTATTTCAGTGGTTTTAAGCTGAAATGTCACGTAATATCAATAGGTGGAATTTTAAAATATCACCATCCTCTTTCTTTCTATAAAATTGATTAGCAAATTTTGCTTAGAATAATTTCAACCCAATTTGGAAAATATCTCTGTGTGTGTGTGTGTGTGTGTGTGTGTGTGTGTGTGTGTGTGTGTGTAAATACATAATACTTTGAACAATTCCCCTGACACTTGGGTCCTGTCAAAGACATATTGTCTGGTGCTGAAATGGAACCCAGGGACTCTCACATGTTAATCAAGTTATCTGCCACCAAGTTACACAAACTGTCCCAAAGACCTTAATAAGAAAATGATAATTAAAACTTTTTGAAATAATGAGAACTGTCAGACAAGATAATTCAATCAAAACAAGGTAAAGAAAAAGTATATTTAAAAATATTGTTGATAAAAATAGCAGAAGTTCAAAGTTAGAGAAGAAATTAAAAATCAAACTGCAGAAACCTACTACATAAAATTGGAAACCTAGAGGGAATGGGTAATTTCCTAGTAAAAAAACACTTTAATAAAAGATTAAAATAAGAAAACTATGAATGCTCAATCAACTTAAAAAGTTTAAAATGATGCTTACAGATCTCCCATTGAGACAAAAACCAGGAACATAGGGGTCCACGGTTGAGTGTTAACTGACTTTTAACAAATTCTGGATTTACTTAAAATGTTCATGATCTAGGAGGAAAGAATGAAATCATTACTTAAAATAAATACTTCAATTAATTAAAATTAATTTCCTCAATTAACTTTGTGGTCTAATACCAAAGCATTATATAGTCAAGATATTTCAGCAGATGTAGAATGTCAACACAGTATTTAGCATACCATTACAAATACACTGCCAAATAAACTGACTTGCTCAACCAAAGACAAAATGTATTCTCAATCAAAATTTTGATTAATTTAGTTCCATAAAATCCATGAATTATTTTTTCACAAATTCTGGCTTATTAGAAATAACATATTTAACTTAAATAACCTTGTGGGTTTCATACATCTACTTTTCCATTTTTTAATATTTTTCCTGCTTTAATACAGTAAAAATAAGCAGTTAGAACAATTCCTCCTCCCTCTGTGCCAGAAATCATCCAAGTAGCCATGTTTTGATGACTAGTAATCAGAGCCTCTTGAAGGGATGTTTCCCCAAAGTAAACCTTGCTGAAATAATGAAGGAGAGCAAGGCTCCATCCTCAGCTCTCAAATGGGCACAGGGAGTGAATCTGCTTTCTCTTCCCACTTCCCACCTTTTTCTCACCTGCCGCCTATTTATCCAGAAGTTTCTGGAAAATCTCTCTGAGGCTGCTCTGGGAATGCCTATAGACATGACCCACAGAATCCTCAAACCAGGATATCTCTAAGGCTAGTCTGAGAAGAGTATCCCTGTAGATATGACTCAGTGTCCCCAAGCGAGGCATCCCTCTGAGGTTGCTCTGAGGAGAAGGGAGTTCTGGATGACCCTACACACGTGACCCACAGTGTCTCCAAGACAGGCATCTGCCTGAGGATGGTCTGAAAAGAATGGAGCTCTAGGTGTCCCTATAGCCTTGACCCGCAGCTGGTCTTAGAACAGAGTAATAGCCTTGATCCACAGTGTCCCCAAGCTGTGAGTCTCACTGAGGCTAAAGAGAAGGGACCCTAAAGTCCCTGTAGACACAACACAAAGTGTCCCCAAGCTGGGAGTATTCCTGAGTCTGCTCTAAGAGGAAACTACAAGTCCCCATACACATGAACCACATTGTCCCCAAGGTGGGAGTATGCTTGAGTCTGCTGAGAAGAAGGCAACTCTCCGTCCCATACATGTGACCCACCAGGGTACCCAAGTTAGGAGTTACCTTCTCAGACCAGAGGTGCTCAGAGAACCTAGGGTGCCGAGCTGGTGGAGTATTGCTTCAGACAGGAGGCACATGGAGGACCCAGGGTCCCCGAGCTGGGAGACCCAAGGTACATGGCATACCCAGGTTCCCTGAGCTGGGATTATCTCCTCAGATCCCAGGCACACTGAGGACCTAGCGTATCCAAGCTGGGAATATCTCCTCAGATCCAAGGCACACAGAGGACCCAGGGTCCCTGAACTGGGAGGATTCTCAGACACCAGGCACACCACTGACCCAGGGTCCCCGAGCTGGGACTACCTCCTCAGACCCGAGGCACACCACCGACCCAGGGTCCCCGAGCTGGGAGTACCTCCTCAGACCCAAGGCACACAGAGGACCCTGGGTCCCCGAGCTGGGAGGAACTCCTCAGACCCGAGGCACACACAGAGGACTCAGCATCTCCGAGCAGGGAAGACCTCCTCAGACCCCATGCACATGAAGAACCCAGGGTCCCTGAGCTGGGAGGACCTCCTGAGACCTAACGCAGTCGGAGGACCCAGGGTCCCTGAGCTGGGGGATCTCCTCAGACCCGACGCACACAGAGGACCCAGGGTCCCTGAGCTGGGAGGGCCTCCTCAGACCCGAGGCACACACGGAGGACCCAGGGTCCTCGAACTGGGAGGGCCTCCTCAGACATGAGGCACATGGAGGTCCCAGGGTCCCCGAGCTGGGAGTATCTCCTCATACCCCAGGCACACAAAGGACCCAGGGTCCCCGAGCTGGGGGATCTCCTCAGACCTGACGCACACCCAGGACCCAGGGTCCCCGAGCTGGGGCATCTCCTCAGACCTGACGCACACCCAGGACCCAGGGTCCCTGAGCTGGGAGTACCTCCTCAGACCCAAGGCACACAGAGGACCCTGGGTCCCCAAGCTGGGAGGAACTCCTCATACCCGAGGCACACACAGAGGACTCAGCGTCTCCGAGCTGGGAAGACCTCCTCAGACCCCATGCACACGAAGAACCCAGGGTCCCTGAGCTGGGAGGACCTTCTCAGACCTGAGACACACGAAGGACCCAGGGTCCCCGAGCTGGGGGATCTCCTCAGACCCGACGCACACCCAGGACCCAGGGTCCCAGAGGAGCTGGGAGGGCCTCCTCAGACATGAGGCACACGAAGGTTCCAGGGTCCCTGAGGTGGGGGAACTCCTCAGACCCCAAGCATTTGGAGGACCCAGGGTCCCGGAGCTGGGAGGGCCTCCTCAGACCTGAGGAACACACAGAGGACCCAGCGTCCCCGAACTGGGAGGGCCTCCTCAGACATGAGGCACACAGAGGACCCAGCGTCCCGACCTGGGAGTATCTCCTCAGACCTGAGGCACACACGGAGGACCCAGCGTCCTGACCTGGGAGTATCTCCTCAGCCCTGACACACACGGAGGACCCAGCGGCCTCGAGCTAGGAGGACCTCCTCAGAGCCAAAGCAGGTCTGAGGAGGAGCTCCACATCCCCACACACGTGACCCATAGTACCCTCAAGCTGCGTGTATCCCCGAGGCCGGCCCATCTGCCGCTCCCTGGTGGTTGACCCAGCACACTGGCAGTTTTTCCTGAGACAAGAGCTCTAGTCCTCACCCTGAAGAAGGGAGGACAAAGATGGAACCATGAGCCACTGTCCCCTGCTGACCCCGCCCAGTGCGAGACTCTGCTCATACACTGGGCATCACTCCCTGATGGCCACGCCCAGTGCCAGACTCTGCTCATGTGCACAGACACCACTCCCTGATGGCCACGCCTAGTGCAGGCTTCTGCTAACCTGCAGTGGTAGTAGGGTGGCTAGTCTTTCTTATTTCACTCAGTGCCTTTCTGTAGCCTCAGCTATTATTGAATAGGATCTATTCCCACTTCTTTAACTAAGTCTGGCTGTGTTTATTTGTGCCATCACCAGAAGTGGAATCTCAGGAGAAGAGAAAAGGGAGGCCAAGAGACTGAGACCCGGGTCCCTGGACTCAACCGAGGCACGCACTGCTGTAGCCAGGGGCCAGGCAGGCTGAGGAACAGACATGAGCACCTGCAGGGAGACCCTGAACACTTCACTCTTGTGCCCAAGGGCAGAAGGCCAAAAGCAGGTCAACACAGAGGCCTCTGCGAAGTGTAGACAAGTGACTGAGTGATGTAGCCAAGGACTGCCAAATTTTAACGTCATGGGTCTTAAGAAAAGCAGTTAAATCCCAGCCCATGTTGACTGCTTTCAAGGTTGTGAGACCCTGAGCTCACACGACCCCCCAGCAGCCTCCGGGAGCTGCAAGGTGCACCCCTTTCCCTGGGGCATTCTAGATTGAATTATCTTTCCTTGTTTCCCAGCTCTCACCATGAATGCCTCTGGGAGTTGCAGTTATTCCCAGAGATTCTTGACAGTCTAATTTGGTGTTCTGCCCACACAGCCATCACCAGGCAGGATCATCAGAGCTGTGTGCCACATGCTATCTCAAGTGCCCTGGAGGACCCTGGCAGTGGAGACTGAGCTGCGTGTATCTCTGGGATACACGCAGCTTGAGGGTACTATGGGTCACGTGTGTGGGGATGTGGAGCTCCTCCTCATGTTGCCCTCACTCCAGAAGCCTATAGGGAACTTCAAGTAGCAGAATTACCCTCATATCCCATGCAGCCTTCACTACAGAGGCATCTGGGAGCTTCAGAACCCCCAGGATCATGGACATTGTAGCCTGGTGCTGGGTTGGTGCAGCCCACACTATAGTTGCTTTTCAGAGCTCTGAGGCCCCAGGAATTCTGTGTATTGTAGTCCACTTTGCTCAAGCATTCCTGACCTAAGAGGTCTAGAGCTGCAGGCTATTGATTATTCTGGGCAGTGCAGAGCATCCTACCTAAGTGGACCTCACCATCAAGGCTCCCAGTATCAGCACACCACAACCCTGCCTGGACACCCTTGAGGAGTCTGGGTGGTGCAATACAAATCTTGCCCATGCAGTCCTCAAGAGGTAGGTGTCTGGGAGCTGCAGGCCCTGGGGCATTCTGGTAGTGTATTCTTGCCTTCAGCCTGCACAGCTCTCACTGTGGAGGCCTCTGAGTGTCAGGCCACCCAGGCACCTGGGCATCTCCAAGAATTCTGAGTAGTGTAGTTCAGTTCTCTACCCCGCAGCCCTCACCACAGAATATTTTGGGGGCTGCAGTTTCCTGAGGATTCTGGGTAATGTAAGTCAGTGTTTTGCTTGTGTTCCTCCTGTGAGGGCCAGGATAAATGCAAGCCACATGCTTGCCTTGGTAATGCAGACCTCACTGTGGAGGGTTCTTGGACTCTAGGCTTCACAGTAATCAGGGTATCCCCAGGAATTATGGGTAGTGTAATCTGACCTTTAGCATGAACAGCCTTTGCTGTGGAGGCCTCTAGGAGTTGCAGGCCACATGCTCACCCAGGCAACATGTCCCTTAAATGATTCTGGGTAGTATAGTTAAGTTCTGTTTCCTACAATTCTCATGACAGAGGATCCTGGGAGATGCTGGAACTAAGATTTGTGGGTAACATAGTCCTGTATTTTGCCCATTCACCACAGAGGGTTCTGGGAGCTATAGCCCCTGAGGATTGCAAGTAATGTAGGCTAATGATTTGATCACCACAGAGGAAGGCACAGCTCATGAGGATTCTGGATAATGTAGATTAGTGTTTGCCTGCACAGCCCTACTGGGAGGACCACAAGAACTGCAGACCCATGCTTTCCCTGGTACCCTGGAGAGTGTAGGTACTAAAGCTCTCATCAAAGAAACTTTTGTGAGTTATATGCAGTGAAGACATACCCTGCATTGAGCCTGGTGTTCTACCTTTGCAGCCCTCAACCCAGAAGCTCCTGGGAACAGCAGGCACCCAAGGCATATGAGAAGCACAGTTTGTCATTCTGCCCACATTGACCTCACTGTAGAGTTCTCTGCAAGCTGCAGGTCCCTTAGGGCTCTGGTCATCCAGTCTGTCATTTGGTCCATGCTGCCCTCAATGCAGAGGGCTGTAGGAACTGCAGGTCCTGAAGGATTCTGGGTAGCACAGGCCATCATAACCTTTGCAGCTCTTGCCCCAGAGCCTCCTGAGAGCTGCTGGCCACATTCTCACTAGCCACTCCTGAGGACTCTGGGCAATGTAGTAACAAATAAGTGTTTTCTTTCCTACATTGTATCTGACATAAAAGGGCCACACTGCCATTTAAAAACCTGGCTTATATCTGTTTTAACTATGTCTGTTTCTGATTATTAACAGTGTTTCCTAAATTTTTAAGAGATTGAAAGCTATCCTTTCACTTTTGCTAGTCCTGATAACATGCAAACCCGTGATTATAATTTTTATACACTATGGATTCTAAATTTTACTTTAAAGTTAAACAGTTAATTGTGACACTAACCATTACTAGCTTTTTCATATTTTGGATATATTCATGTTCTTACAGAATACAAGCCTTTTAAAATGTAAGACTTGGTAGAGCCCTTTACCAAGATGATGTTCTCTAAACTAAAACTGTGTGTAGCAATTGTCTGTTTCAGGTTTATATAAAAATAACAAATTTGATTGATATTTATTTATGATATTTAATGTTTTATAACTGGATAAGGGTAACCTGTTATCAATAAGATATACATAAAATTTTGTGTTACTCTTTATACTGGGACGGGAATTTAAATGTATTTTTGGAAAGTAAAGCAGAGCCTGGTTTGTTTAAAGGCTGAAAATGTGGAATATGATTTTGCCATTTTTTCCACAAAAAAAGAAGTTAAGAGCTCTCATAGCCTTTATATTTTATTCATGTTTCAGATGAAATGTTGTTTGTTTTTTTTTTAATTATAAAGAAAAGAAGTTTATTTGGCTCAAGGTTCTGGTCCAAGATTAAAGGGCTGAATCTAGTGACGGCCTTTTTTGCTGGCAGAATGCTGAGGTGGCTCAGTACATCATATAGTGAGGGAAGGGACTGGGATTCTCCAGATAGCTGGTTTCTATAGCATCCTCACTCTCAAGATAGCTCATAAGTCCATTAATCTGCTCATGGTATAGATGGATCAACCCTTCTCAAGTTAACCAATAAACTCATTAATCTGTTCAGGATATGAATGGATCAAGCGTGCACAAGGACAAAGCTCTAAATAGATCAACCCTGCACAATGACAAAGCTCTCATGTGGATCAACCCTACATAAGGATGAAGCTTTGATTGCTTTGATCACCTCTTAAAGACCCCACCTATTTTTCTTTCTTTTTTTTTAAACTTGGGATTTTACCCAGGGATATTTTCCACAGAGCTACATCCTCAGTTCTCTTTAATTTTTTTTTTATTCTAAGAAAAGATTTTGCTACATTGATGAGGTTGGCCTCAAACTTGAGCTCTTCTCCCTCAGCCTGTAGAGTCATTGGGATTTTAGGTGTGTACTAACCTGCCTTGTGGTTCTACCTCATCTATTTATTTATTTTATTTGTTCAAATTAGTTATATGTGGCATATTGACATATTGTACACAAATGGAGCACACTTTCTCTTTCTTCTGGTTGTACATGGTGCAGAGTCACTCCAGTTGTATAATCATAGATGTACATAGGGTAATTATGTATGACTCATTTTACTGTCCTTTCCATCCCTGAAGTCATAACCTTCCTTCACAGTCCTCTACACAAACCAAAGTTTCTTCATTCTTCCCTACCTCCCCACCCCACTATGAATCAGTATATGCTTATCAGAGATAATGTTCAGCTTTTGTTTGGAGGAATTGGCTCATTTCCCTTAGCATGATATTCTCTAGTTCCACCAGTTATCTGCAAATGCCATAATTTCATTCTTCTTTATGGCTGAATAATTTTCCATTGTGTATATGTATCAATTCTCTTTATCCATTCATTGGTTGAAGGGCATCTAAGTTGGTTTCATTGTTTAGCTATTGTGAATTGAGCTGCAATAAACACTGATGTGGCTGCATCACTGTGGTATGCTGATTTTAAGTCCTTAAGGTATAAAATGAGGAATGGGATAGCTGGGTCAAATGGTGTTTCAATTCTGAGTTTTCTGAGGAATCTCCATACTGCTTTCCATAGTGGTTGTCCCAATTTGCAGTTCCACCAGCAATGTATGAGTGTGTCCTTTCCCCCACATCTCTGCCAACACTTATTATTGCTTGTATTCTTGATAATTGCCATCTGATTTAGATGAAATCTTATAGTAGTTTTGATTTACATTTCTTTTTCATTTGTTTGTTAATGGATTATATTTCTTCTTCTGTGAAGTGTCTTTTCAGTTCCTTAGCCAATTTATTGATTGGATTATTTGTTTTTAGGGTGTTAAGTTTTTTGAGTTCTTTATATATGTCCTGGAGATTAGTGCTCTATCTGAGGTACATGTGGTAAAGACTTTCTCCAATTCTGTAGGCTCTCTCATTACATTATTGATTGTTTCCTTTACTGAGAAGAAGTGTTTTAGTTTGAATCCATGCCATTTATTGATTCTTGATTTTACTGCTTGCACTTTGGGAGTCTTCTTAAGGAAGTCAGATCCTAAGCCACCATCATGAAAATTTGGGCCTACTTTTTCTTCTATTAGGTGCAAGGTATCTATTCTAGTGTGTAAGGCTTTGATCCGCTTTGAGTTGATTTTTGTGCAGGGTGAAAGATAGAGGCTTAATTTCATTTAGCTATGAATGGATTTCCAGTTTTCCCAGCACCATTTATTGAAGAGTCTATCTTTTCTCCAATGTATGTTTTTGTCTAGTATGAAATAACCATATTTATGTGGTTTTTGTCTCTGTGTCTTCTATTTTGTACCATTGGTCTACATGTCTATTTTTGTACCAATACCATGCCATTTTTGTGACTGTTGCTCTGTAGTATAGTTTAAGGTCTGATATTGTGATGCCTTCTGCTTCACTCTTCTTGCTAAGGATTGCTTTGGCTATTCTGGGTCTCTTATGTTTCCAAATGAATTTTATGATTGCTTTTTCTAGTCCTATGAAGAATGCCATTGGGATTTTAATATGAATTGCATTGAATCTGTATAAAAGTTTTGGTAGTTTGGCCATTTGGACTATATTAGTTCTGCCTATCCAAAATCATGGGAGATCTTTTCAACTTCTGAGGTTTTCTTCAATTTCTTTCTTTAGTATTCTGTAGTTTTCTTTATAGAGGTCCTTCACCTCTTTTGTTAGGTCGATTCCCATGTACTTTATTTATTTATTTGTCTATTTATTGAGGCTATTGTGAGTGGAGTGTTTTTACTAATTTCTCTTGCAGTGTATTCATAACTTAGTATGGAAATGCACTTGATTTATGGGTATTGATTTTTATATCCTGCTATTTTTCTGAATTCATTTATTAGGTATAAAAGTTTTTCTGGTGGGATTTTTGGATCTTCTAAATATAGAATTATGTCATTGGCAAGTAGTGATAGTTTGTGTTCTCCTTTTCCTATGAATACTTCTTTAATTTCTTTTGTCTGTCTGATTACTCTAGCTAGAGTTTCAAGGGCTATGTTGAATAGAAGGGATGAAAGAAGGCATCTCTGGCTTGTTCCAATTTTTGGAGGAAATGCTTTCAATTTTTCTCCATTTAGAATGATGTTGGCCTTGGGCTTACCATAGATAGCTTTTACAATGTTGTTTTTCTAGTGTTTTGAGAATGATCTTCATGTTGCTGTATTTTGCCAAATGCTTTCTTTGTACCTATTGTGACAATCATATGATTATGCTTCCCCACAGTCAGAACCCTTACAAGAAGGGCTCTTGAAAGGCTGGGGTTGTGGCTCAGAGGTAGAGTGCTTGCCTGGCATGTGCGAGGCCCTGGGTTCGATCCTCAACACCACATAAAAATAAATAAACAAATAAAGATACTGTGTACAACTAAAAAAGGGGGGGGCCTCTTGATTTATAACAACAAGCTTCAATATCTGGCCACACATTGACCAAGCAACAGCAGCAGTCACCCTCACTGAGTCAGAGTCCACAAAGGTACTGAGCTGCAAATCTCAATATCAGTTTAACAGGCAACTTAAAGAACATGTGCCCTCCATGGTTACCTAGTCCTGGATCTTCTCCAGTTCAAAGTCAGAACTTTCCCTTACTCAAGAATGAGCCTTGCTCCTCTCTCTGACCACCACGCCTTGCCAGGACAGTTTAACGACACCATGCTGTGCTCCTGGAGGGATGGCAAAGATGACCACCACTCTGAGGCAGAGGCTGCCTTTTGTCCACATGTGACTCTCCAGCCTGCTCCCTGCAGAAGTCAAATAGATGGTGTCCTAACTCAAGCAAGGTTCTACCCAGCAACCTCCCACTTCCTGGAGGTTGAGCATGGCATTCTTGAGAAAGATGCTCATACACCAAGTATGTGGAAGTCCAGCTTCATGGGCACCCCTAAGTAGGACACAGATCTGCAGCAAGTCCAGGCTGTTCCAGCAAGCAGTCCACCCATCCCAATTTGACAGACTCTGGGCTGGAGATGTCTATGGTAGGAAAACATGCTGTATGTGTGGCTCATGTCACCTCCAACAGCGTAGGCCCTTAGGGTTTAGGCACATAGACAAGCTGTTGGCACAAAGAAAAGACATCATTTTAGAAGCTGCTCGGGCAGTCTACTGGGCTGTGGTTGAGAGGTCACTCCCAACTTCAGGCATCAGCCTAGTAGCCATGTCCATGATGGGCTGCAGCTTTGTAACATTCTGGTTCACAAGAGGGATGAACCTGCTGGCATTCTCTTGTAAGCTGCAAGTGGTCCACTGGCAGCTGGGCATAAGATGGAACAAGACACATGTAGGCTGCTTGAGGGCACAGATAGCCAAGGTGCCCTCTGCCACTCCATTAGCTCATCTTCCAGTCACCCCTATGGTCACTCAGGGAACAGGAATAACCTTTTATTTCCCACTGGTAGAAGAGAATGAAAGATGACCTTGGGTCCTGGATAATGTAGTAGATTGGGTATGGCCTCATGTGTGTGTTCGTGTGTGTGTGTGTATGTGTGTGTGTGTGTGTTGTACCAGAAGCATTTGAATGTGGCTTAATTTGGAAATGGGTCTTTGTAGAGACAATGAAGTTAAGGATCTCAAGATGAGCTCATCTTGGATGCCCCTGGTAGGGCTATGTCCAAGTGCCAGGCTCTGCAGGCTGAGCAATATCCTGTAGCTGTGTAGCTTCCAGGTGAGGAGGCCAAGCCCTCCATGTGCACACTTGGTTCATAAGCAGAGGCAACTCTCTGATCAATGAGCTTACTGCCAGTGCAAGTTGTTATTCTTCATTCATTAATGAAAATTGCAGGCTTATATTCATTTCATAGGGATGCTGTAAAAACATTACACAAACCAGACGGTTTGAGCAACAGAAATGCATTGTCTCAAGTTCTTGGAGTTCAGAGATCAGGTTGTTGGTGGGACCTGCTCCTCTGAGGATCATGACAAATTCCCTCCTGTCTCCAATGGTATGCTGGCCATCTTTGGAGCTCCTGGGCAGTGGAAGAATCACCCAAGCATGACCTCAGTGCAATGTGCTCTCCATGCATGCACAAACTCCCTTTTCTAATGAGGTTACTGGCATATTGGATCAGGACTGCCCTATTGCACTTTGACTTTGTCTTAATGAATTGCACCAGCAAGAGCCTATTTCCAGATGGAATCAATAAGCCGCATTCTAAGAGGGGCTAATACTTAAACATGCAGGTTTGGGGGAGGGGAAAATTCCACCCTAAATGGGGCACAGGAGCAGAAAAGGGCCAGCACAATTTCCCACTGATTGTGAGCAGTGTTTGCAGGTGGCCCCACTTTGTGTTGTAGACATTCAAGAAATGCTTAGACTCCTGCCTTTCAGCTTATCACCACTGAAAGCCAGTCTGGAGGATCTGGGACCTGGATAAAATCACGTGCACAGCACGCTGTGTGCACATTGTGTGCTCAAAGGGATAAATGTGATTGACATGTTGTAATCATTTCTACTTTATTGCTGTTTGTTCTGGCCAACAGTGTCACCTAAATTGTCTACTCTTTAAATAATATTTCATTATGCGAAGTCAGAGATCCAGATGGATCTTTCACTGGGCCCTTGTGGCTTTTCCTCATCTTCCTTTTGGGTCAGCTCTCCTGTCCATCTGCCTGTCCCTAAGCAGCCATTCTGCTGTGTTTGCTGTATTGTTGGATTTTTACCTGCTCATATGTATTCAGTTTACTAAGAATAAATTTGTTTGATACCCTTTTAAAACCCTCTTAAGAAGTGACTGTCTAGCTCATTAGCCTAAGATGGCTTTTAGTTCCCTACCAATTCAGAAATTCTGGATTTTAGTGGCTCCACTTCAGTTTTTGTAGGAGACAAGAAGGACCTGCTCAGTGTCCGTGAGGGCAGAGCCGGACAGGGAGCAAGTGTCTCTGTCACCCTCCACCAGGACTCCTTGTATGCCCTCAATACCATTGTATCTTTGGACTTCACAATTCAAACAATGCTGGGCTGGGGATATAGCTCAGTTGGTAGAGTGCTTGCCTCACATGCACAGGGCCCTGTGTTCAATCCTCAGAACCACCACAAAAAAAAAAAAAAAACCCAAACAAACAAAAACTAAAACAAAACAAAGAATGTCTTTGTTCCCAAACTGTAGGCTCTCTATTCACCTCACTTATTGTTTCTTTTGCTGAGAAAAAGCTTTTTAGCTTGAATCCATCCTATTTATTGATTCTTGATATTAATTCTTATGCTATAGGAGTTAGGGTTAGGGTAAGGGTTATTGTTAGGTTTCGGGTTAGGTTTAGGGTTAGGATTCAGGTTCGGGTTCGGGAAAGGGTTAGGGTTAGGGTTAGGGTTCGGGTTCGGGTTCCGGTTCGGGTTCGGGTTCCGGTTCGGGTTACGGTTAGGGTTCGGGTTCGGGTTAAGGTAAGTGTTAGGGTTAGGGATCGAAGTCGGTTTAGAGTTAGGGTTAGGGTTAGGGTTAGGGTTCGGGTTAGGGTTAGTGTTAGGGTTCAGGTTAGGGTTAGGTTTCGGGTTAGGGTTAGGGTTAGGTTTAGAATTAGTGTTAGGAATAGGGTTAGGGTTAGGTTTATGGTTCGGGTTCGGGTTCCGGTTATGGTAAGGGTTAGGGATCGGATTAGGATTAGGGTTAGGGTTTGGGTTAGAGTTAGAGTAACGGTTAGGGGTCAGAGGTAGGGCGTAGGGTTAGGGTTGGGTTTAGTGTTAGGGTTACGGTTAGGGTTATTGTTAGTGTTCGGATTAGGGTTAGGGTTAGGGTTAGGTTTAGTGTTCTGGTTAGGGTTATGTTTAGGGTTAGGTTTAGGGTTAGGTTTAGGTTTAGGGTTAGGGTAATGGTTAGGGATCGGGTTAGGGTTCGGATTCTGGTTAGGCCTTGGGTTCGGTTTCTGGTTAGGGTTAGCGGTTAGGATTAGGGTTAGGGTTAGAGTTAGGGTTCGGGTTTGGGTTCGGGTTAGGTTTAGGTTTAGGGTTCGGGTTCCGGTTAGGGTTAGTGTTAGGGTTAGGGATCGAAATCGGGTTAGAGTTAGGGTTAGGGTTAGGGTTAGGGTTCGGTTAGGGTTAGTGTTAGGGTTCAGGTTAGGGTTAGGGTTATGGTATGGTTAGGGTTAGGGGTAGGGTTAGTGTTAGGGTTAGTGTTCTGGTTCGGGTTAGGGTTAGGTTTCGGGTTAGGGTTAGTTTCGGTTTAGGGTTAGTTTTCGGTTTAGGGTTAGGTTTAGGGTTAAGGTTCGGTTTAGGATTAGGGTTAGGGTTCGGGTTCGGGTTAGAGTTAGGTTTCGGGTTAGGGTTAGTTTTCGGTTTAGGGTTAGGTTTAGGGTTAGGGTTCGGTTTAGGATTAGGGTTAGGGTTCAGGTTCGGGTTACGGTTAGAGTTAGGGTTAGGGTTGTGGTTAGGTTTAGGGTTAGGGTTAGGGTTAGGGTTCGGGTTAGGGTTAGGGTTAGGGTTCGGGTTAGGGTTAGTTTTCGTTTTCGGGTTAGGGTTAGGGTTCGGATTAGGGTTAGGTTTAGAGTTAGGGTTAGGGTTAGGGTTAGAGATAGGGTTAGGGATAGGGTTAGGGTTAGGTTTCGGGTTAGGGTTAGGTTTCGGGTTCGTATTAGGGTTCCGTTTAGGTTTAGGGTTATTGTTAGGGTTAGGGTTCTTTTTCGGGTTTGGGTTAGGGTAAGGTTTAGGGTTCTGATTAGGATTAGGGTTAGGGTTTGGGTTAGAGTTAGAGTAACGGTTAGGGGTCAGAGTTAGGGCGTAGGGTTAGGGTTAGGGTTAGTGTTAGGGTTAGGGTTAGGGTTAGGGTTAGGGTTAGGGTTAGGGTTAGGGTTAGTGTTAGGGTTAGGGTTAGGGTTAGGGTTAGGATTAGGGTAATGGTTAGGGATCGGGTTAGGGTTAGGATTCTGGTTAGGCCTTGGGTTCGGGTTCAGTTTTGGGTTAGGGTTAGGGGTTAGGGTTAGGGTTAGGGTTAGGGGTTAGGTTTAGGGTTAGGGTTAGGGTTAGGGTTAGTGTTAGGGTTAGGGTTAGGGTTAGGGTTAGGGTTAGGGTTAGTGTTAGGGTTAGGGTTAGGGTTAGGGTTAGGATTAGGGTAATGGTTAGGGATCGGGTTAGGGTTAGGATTCTGGTTAGGCCTTGGGTTCGGGTTCAGTTTTGGGTTAGGGTTAGGGGTTAGGGTTAGGGTTAGGGTTAGGGGTTAGGTTTAGGGTTAGGGTTAGGGTTAGGGTTAGAGTTAGGGTTCGGGTTCAGGTTAGGGTTAGTGTTCGGGTTAGGGTTAGGGTTAGGCTTAGGGATCGGGTTAGGGTTAGGTTTCCCATTAGGGTTAGGGTTAGGTTTAGGGTTAGGGTAAGGGTTAGGATTCGGGTTATGGGTAGCGTTAGGCTTACGGTCAGGGTTAGTGTTAGGTTTAGGGTTCGGGTTCGGGTTAGGGTTAGGGTTAGGGTTAGGTTAGGGTTAGGGATAGGGATCGGGTTCGGGTTAGGGTTAGGTTTAGGGTTAGGTTTAGGGTTTGGGTTCTGGTTCGGGTTAGGGTTAGGTTTAGGGTTAGGTTTAGAGTTCTGGTTAGGGTTAGGTTTAGGGTTAGGGTTTGGGTTATCGTTAGGGTTCGCATTAGGTTTAGGGTTAGGTTTAGGGTTAAGTTTAGGCTTAGGGTTAGGGTTAGGGTTCGGGTTAAGGTTCGGGTTATGGTTAAGGTTAGGGTTACGGTTAGGGTTAGGGTTAGGATTAGGTTTAGGTTGAGGGTTAGGCTTAGAGTAACACTTTGGGTTAGGTTTAGGGTTATGGTTAGATTTTGGGTTCGGGTTCTGGGTGGGTTAAGGTTAGGATTAGGGCTAGGGTTCGGTTCCAGATTAGGGATAGGGTTAGGGTTAGGCTCAGGGTTAGGGTTAGGATTACGGTTAGAGTTAGGGTTCGGGTTCGGGTTAGGTTTAGGGTTAAGGTTACGGTTACGGTTAGTTTTCGGGTTAGGTTTAGGGTTAGGATTCAGGTTAGGGTTCGGGTTAGGGTTAGGTTTAGGGTTAGCGTTAGGGTTAGGGTTCGGTTTCGGGTTAGGGTTAGGGTTCGTGTTCGGGTTCGGGTTAGTGTTAGGGTTAGGGATCGTAGTCGGGTTAGTTTAGGTTTAGAGTTAGGATTCAGGTTAGAGTTAAGGTTAGGTTTCGGTTAAGGGTTAGAGTTAGGTTTAGGGTTAGGGTTCGGGTTAGGGTTAGTGTTAGGGTTCGGGTTTGGGTTAGGTTTCAGGTTAGGGTTAGGGTTCGGTTTAGATTTAGTTTTAGGGTTAGGGTTAGGGTTAGTGTTAGATTTTGGGTTAGGGTCGGGTTCGGGTTCGGTTTGGGGTAAGTTTTAGGGTTAGGGTTAGGGTTCGGGATAGGTATCGGTTTAGGGTTCAGGTTAGGGTTATGGTTAGGGTTAGTTTTAGTGTTAGGGTTAGGTTTAGGGTTCTGTTTAAGGTTAGGGTTAGGGTTAGCGTTCGTATTAGGGTTACTGTTAGGATTAGGGTTCGGGTTATGGTTAGTGTTAGGTTTAGGGTTTGGGTCGGGTTCGGGTAAGGGTTTTGCTTAGGGTTTGGTTCGGATTCGGATTAGGGTTAGGGTTAGGGTTAGGGTTCGGGTTCGGGTTAGGGTTTGGGTTAGGGTTAGGGTTTGGATTCGTGTTATGGTTAGGGTTCGAATTCGGGTTAGGGTTAGGGTTCACGTTAGGGTTAGGGTTAGGTTTAGGGTTTGGGTTTGGGTTCAGGTTAGGGTTAGGTTTAGGGTTAAGGTTAGGGTTAGGGTTTGGGTTAGTGTTAGGGTTAGGTTTAGGGTTCTGTTTAGGGTTAGGGTTAGGGTTAGCGTTCGTATTAGGGTTACTGTTAGGATTAGGGTTCGGGTTATGGTTAGTGTTAGGTTTAGGGTTTGGGTCGGGTTCGGGTAAGGGTTTTGCTTAGGGTTTGGTTCGGTTTCGGATTAGGGTTAGGGTTAGGGTTAGGGTTAGGGTGAGGGTTCGGGTAAGGGTTTGGGTTAGATTTAGGGATCGGGTTCGGGTTCGGGTACGGGTACGGGTTAGGGTTAGAGTTCGGGATCGGGTTATGGTTTGGGTTAGGGTAAGGGTTAGGTTTAAGTTTCGGGTTAGGGTTAGGTTTAGGGTTAGTTTTAGGGTTCTGGTCGGGTTAAGGTTTGGGTTACGGTTAGTGTTAGGATTAGGGTTCGGGTCAGGTTCGGAAAATGCTTAGGGTTAAGGGTAGTGTTAGGGTTATGGTTAGGGTTCGGGTTTGGATTAGGGTTATGGTTCGGGTTATGATAAGGTGAGGGTTATGTTTAGGAACGGGTTCGGGTAAGGGATAGGGTTAGGGTTAGGGTTCGGTTTCGGGTTGGGGTTAGGGTTAGGGTTAGGGTTCGGATTAGGATTAGGGTTAGGGGTAGGGTTAGGGTTAGGGTTGGGGTTAGGGTTAGGTTTAGGGTTAGGGCGAGAGTTCGTGTTAGGTTTAGGGTTAGTGTTAGGGTTAGGGTTCGGGGTACTGTTAGTTTTGGTTTTCGGGTTCGGGATAGGGTACTGGTTAGGGTTAGGGTTACGGTTAGGGCTAGGGTTAGGTTTAGGGTTTGAGTTAGGGTTAGCGTTCGGGTTTGAGTTAGCGTTTGGGTTAGGGTTAGGTTTAGGGTTCAGGTTAGGGTTTGGTTTCACATTCAGGTTAGGGTTAGTGTTAGGGTTCGGGTTAGGGTTAGGGTCCTGGTTAGGGTTAGGCTTTGGGTTAGGGTTAGGGTTCGGGGTATGGTTAGGGTTGGGGTTCGGGTTCGGGTTAGGGTTCGGGTTAGGTTTATGGTTACTGTTAGTGTTAGGGTGAGGTTCAGGGTTTGGGTTAGTGTTAGGGTTCGGGTTTGGGTTAGGGTTCGGTTTAGGGTTAGGTTTAGGGTTCAGGTTAGGGTTCGGGTTCAGGTTCGGGTTTGGGTTAGGGTTAGGGTTCATGTTAGGGTTAGGATTAGTGTTCGGGTTAGGGTTAGATTTAGGGTTAGACTTACGGTTAGGGCTGGGGTTAGGGTTAGGGTTCAGGTTATGGTTAGGGTCAGTGTTAGGGTTCGGGTTTGGATTAGGGTTAGGTTTAGGGTGCTGGTTAGGGTTAGGGTTAGGGCTCGGATTAGATTTCGGGTTCGGGTTAGGGTTCGGGTTCGGGTTCAGGTTGGGTTTAGGGTTAGGGTTAGGGTTAGTGTTAGGGTTAGGATTTCGGTTCGGGTTAGGGTTAGGGATCGGGTTAGGGTAAGGGTTAGAGTTAGGGTTAGGATTAGTGTTAGCGTTAGGGTTCAGATTATGTTTAGGGTCAGGGTTAGCGTTCGGGTTCAAGTTAGGGCTCGTGTTAGGGTTAGGGTTAGGCTAGGGTTAGGTTTCGGGTTCGGGTTCGGTTTAGGGTAAGTTTTAGGGTTAGGGTTAGGGTTCGGGATAGGGATCAGTTTATGTTTCAGGTTAGGGTTAGGGTTAGGGTTAGTTTTAGAGTTAGGGTTACGATTCGGGTTAGAATTAGGGTTCGGGTTCGGGTTCGGTTTAGGGTTAGGGTTCGGGTTCGGATTCGGGTTCGGTTTGGGGTTCGGGTTAGGTTTAGGGTTATGGTTATGGTTAGGGTTCGGGTTCTGGTTAGGGTTTGGGTTAGGGTTAGGGTTCGGGTTCGGGTAAGGGTTAGGATTCGTGTTAGAGTTAGGTTTAGGGTTAGGATTAGGGTTCAGGTTAGGGTTTCGGTTCAGGTTCGTGTTCGTTTTAGGGTTAGGGTTAGGGTTAGGGTTTGGATTCGTGTTATGGTTAGGGTTCGAGTTCGGGGTAGGGTTAGGGTTCGGGTTCGGGTTAGGGTTAGGGTTAAGATTAGGGATAGGGTTCGGCTTAGGGTTAGGGTTAGGGTTAGGGTTCAGATTAGGGTTAGAGTTAGGGTTAGTGTTAGGGTTAGGTTTCGGGTTAGGGTTAGAGTTAGGGTTAGGTTTAGGGTTAGGGTTTGTGATGGGGTTCGGGATAGGATTAGGGGTAGGGTTCGGTTAGGTTTAGGGTTAGGTTTAGGGTTAGTGATAGGGTTAGGGTTTGGGTTAGGGTCAGTGTTCGGGTTAGGGTTAGGTTTAGGGTTCAGGTTAGGGTTCGGATTCAGGTTCGTGTTTGTTTTAGGGTAAGGGTTAGGGTTACGGTTAGTGTTAGGGTTTGGGTTAGTGTTATGGTTAGGGTTCAAGTTCGTGTTAGGGTTAGGGTTTGGGTTAGGGTTACGGTTAGGGATAGGGTTCGGGTTAGTGTTAGGTTTAGGGTTAGGGTTCGGATTAGGGTTATGGTTATGGTTAGTGTTAGTGTTAGGTTTCGGTTTAGGGTTAGGGTTAGGGTTAGGTTTAGGGTTCGGGTTCGGGTTAGGGTTAGGGTTAAGGTTTGGTTAGGTTTAGGTTTAGAGTTAGGGTTAGTGATAGGGTTAGGGTTTGGGTTAGGTTTAGGGTTCTGTTTCGGGTTCGGGTTATGGTTCGGGTTCAGGTTCGGGTTCAGTTTAGTGTTACGGTTAGGGTTAGGGTTAGGGTTCCGGTTAGGGTTTGGGTTAGTTTTAGGGTTCTGTTTCGGGTTCGGGTTATGGTTCGGGTTCAGGTTCGGGTTCAGTTTAGTGTTACGGTTAGGGTTAGGGTTAGGGTTCCGGTTAGGGTTTAGTTTAGAGTTAGGTTTAGGGTTCGGGTTCGGTTTTGGTTAGGGTTAGGGTAAGTGTTAGGGTGAGGGTTACATTTACGGTTCGGGTTCGAGTTAGGGTTCGGGTTAGGGTTAGGGTTAGGGTTAGGCTAGGGTTAGGGTTCGTGTTTGGGTTCGTTTTAGGTTTAGGATTAAGGTTAGGGTTCTGGATAGGGTTCGGGTTAAGGTTTGGGTTAGGGTTGGGGTAGTGTTAGGGTTAGTTTTAGAGTTAGGGTTAGGATTCGGGTTAGAATAAGGGTTCGGGTTCAGGTTTGGGATAGGATTATGTTTAGGGTTCGGGTTCATGTTAGTGTTAGGGTTAGGTTTTGGGTTAGGGTTTTGGTTAGGTTTCGAGTTCGAGTTAGGTTTCGGGTTAGGGTTAGGTTTATGGTTAGGGTTAGGGTTCGGGTTCGGGTTAGGGTTTGGTTTAGGGTTAGGTTTCGGGTTCGGGTTACGGTTAGGGTTCGGGTTAGGTTTAGGATTAGGGTTAGGGTTAGGGTTCAGGTTAGGGTTCGGGTTCAGGTTCGTGTTCGTTTTAGGGTTAGGGTTAGTGTTAGGGTTAGGTTTCGGGTTTGGGTTGGGGTTATGGTTAGGCTTCGAGTTCGGGTTAGGTATAGGGTTCGGGTTAAGGTTAGGGTTAGGTTTCGGATTAGGGTTAGGGTTAGGTTTAGGGTTATGGTTCGGGTTCGGGTTTGGATCAGGGTTAGGGTTCGGGTTATGGTTAGGGTTAGGGTTAGGGTTAGGGTTCAGGTTAGGGTTCAGGTTCAGGTTCAGGTTCGGTTTAGAGTTAGGCTTAGGGTTAGGGTTAGGGTTCGGGTTGAAGTTAGGGTTAGTTTTTTGATTTGGGTTAGGGTTAGGTTTAGGGTTAGGGTTCGGTTTCAGGTTCGGGTTCGGTTTAGGTTTAGTTTTAGGGTTAGGGTTTGGGTTAGGGTTATGGTTAGGGTTCGAGTTTGGATTAGGGTTAGGGTTCGGTTTAGGGTTAGGGTTAGTGTTAGGGTTAGTGGTAGGGTTCTGGTTAGGTTTAGGGTTACGGTTAGGGCTCGGATTAGGGTAGGGTTAGGGATAGGTTAGGGTTAGGGTTAGGGTTTGTTTTAGGGTTAGGGTTAGGGTTAGGTTTAGGATTACGGTTAGGGTTCGGTTCAGGTTAGGGTTAGGGTTAGTGTTAGGGTTAGTGTTAGGGTTAGGGTTCGTGTTAGTTTTAAGGTTAGGGTTAAGGTTACGGTCGGGTTAGGGTTTGGTTTCGGGTTATGATTAGGTTTCGGGTTCAGGTTCGGGTTTGGGTTAGGGTTAGGGTTCGGGTTCGGGTTTGGGTTAGGGTTAGGATTAGGGTTAGGGTGAGTGTTAGGGTTAGGTTTCGGGTTCGGGTTCGGGTTAGGGTTAGGATTAGGGTTTGGTATCGGGTTAGGGTTTGGGTTAGGTTTAGGGTTAGGTTTAGGTTTCAGGGTAGAGTTAGTTTTAGGGTTAGTGTTCGGGTTCTGGTACGGGATAGGGCTTGGGTTAGGTTTAGGGTTAGGATTAGGGTTTGGGCCGTGTTCGGGTAAGGGTTCGGGTTAGGGGTAGTGTTAGTGTTAGGGTTAGGGTTCGGGTTCGTGTTATGGTTTGGGCTCGGGTTATGATTAGGCTTAGGGTTATGGTTCGTGTCGGGTTCGGGTAAGGGTTTGGATTAGGGTTAGGGTTCGGTTTCGGGTTAGGGTTAGCGTTAGGGGTAGGGTTAGGGTAAGGGTTCGGGTTAGGGTTAGGTTTATGCTTAGGGTTAGGGTTCGGTTTACGTTTAGGGTTCGGGTTAGTGTTAGGTTTCGGTTTCGGGTTCGAGTTAGGGTTAGGGTTCGGGATCGGGTTTGGGTTAGGGTTTGGGTTAGGGTTAGGGTTAGGGATAGGGTTCGGGTTAGGGTTAGGATTATGGTTAGGGTTCGGATTAGGATTATGGTTAGGGTTAGGGTTGGGTTTCGGGTTAGAGTTAGGGTTAGGTTTAGGGTTAGGGTTAGGGTTCGGGTTAGGGTTAGGGTTAGGATTATGGTTAGGGTTCGGATTAGGATTATGGTTAGGGTTAGGGTTAGGTTTCGGGTTAGAGTTAGTGTTAGGTTTAGGGTTAGGGTTAGGGTTCAGGTTAGGGTTACGTTTAGGGTTCTTGTTCGGGTTCGGGTTAGGGTTAGGTTTAGGGTTAGGGTTAGGGTTAGTGTTTGGGTTAGTGTTAGGGTTAGGGTTAGGGTTCGGTTTAGGGTTAGGGTTAGGGTTAGGGTTACGGTTCGTGTAAGGGTTACAGTTAGTTTTAGGGTTCGGGTTATGGTTAGTGTTATGTTTAGGGTTCGGGTCGGGTTCGGGTAATGGTTAGGGTTAGGGTTTGGTTCGATTCCGGATAAGGGTTAGGGTTACGTTTAGGTTTAGGGTAAGGGTTAGGTTTTGGGTTCGGATTAGGATAAGGGTAGGGTTAGGGTTAGGGTTAGGGTTCAGGTTAGAGTTTGGGTTAGATTTCGGGTTCGGGTTCGGGTTCGGGTTCGACTTAGGGTTAGGGTTAGGGTTAGGGTTCGGGATCGGGTTAGGGTTTGGGTTAGGGTATGGGTTAAGTTTAGGTTTCGTGTTAGGGTTAGGGTTAGTTTTAGTGTTAGGGTTAGGGTTAGGTTTAGGTTTCGGGTTAGGTTTAGGTTTATGGTTAGGGTTAGTGTTCGGGTTCGGGTTAGGGTTTTGGTTAAGGTTAGGGTAAGGATTAGGGTTCGGGTCGGGTTCGGGTAAGGGTTAGGTTTAGGGGCAGTGTTAGGTTTAGGGTTAGTGTTCGGGTTCGGTTTAGGGTTTGGGTTTAGGTTATGATTAGGGTTAGGGTTAGGGTTCGGGTCTGGTTCGGTTTCCGGTTAGAGTTAGGGTTAGGTTAAGGGTTGGGTTTAGGGTTAGGGTTAGGGTTAGGGTTAGTGTTCACGTTATGTTTAGGTTCAGGGTTAGGGTTCGGGTTCTTGTTAGGGTTCGGGTTAGGGTTAGGTTTAGGGTTAGGGTTAGGCTAGGGTTAGGGTTCGGGTTCAGTTTAGGTTTAGGATTAGGGTTAGGGTTCGGGATAGGGTTCGGCTTAGGGTTCGGGTTCGGGTTAGGGTTAGGGTTAGGGTTAGGTTTAGTTTTAGAGTTAGGATTAGGATTCGGGTTAGAATTAGGGTTCGGGATTGGGTTCGGGATAGGGTTATGTTTAGGGTTTCGGTTCATGTTAGGGTTAGGGTTTGGTTTTGGGTTAGGGTTATGGTTAGGGTTCGAGTTCGGATTAGGGTTAGGGTTCGGGTTAGGGTTAGGGTTCGGATTAGGTTTAGGGTCAGCGTTAGGTTTAGGGTTCGGGTTCGGGTTCGGGTTAGGGTTCGGGTTAGGGTTAGGGTTAGGGTTAGGGTTCAGGTAAGGGTTCGGTTTCAGTTTCGGGTTCGGTTTAGGGTTAGGGTTCAGGTTAGAATTAGGGTTCGGTTTCAGTTCGGGATAGGTTTAGGTGTAGGGTTCAGGTTCGGGTCAGGGTTAGGGTTAGTGTTAGGGTTCGGTTTAGCGTTCCGGTTAGGTTTAGGTTTATGGTAAGGGTTAGGTTTTGGGTTCGGGTTAGGGTTTGGGTTAGGGTTCGGGTTACGGTTAGGGTTCTGGTTACGTTTAGGATTAGGGTTAGGGTTAGGGTTCAGGTTAGGGTTCGGGTTCAGGTTCGTATTCGTTTTAGGGTTAGCGTTAGTGTTAGGGTTAGCTTTAGGTTTTGGGTTAGGGTTATGGTTAGGGTTCGATTTCGGGTTAGGTTTAGGGTTCGGGTTAAGGTTAGGGTTAGGTTTCGGGTTAGAGTTAGGTTTAGGGTTAGGTTTCGGGTTCAGCTTCTGGTCAGGGTTATGGTTCGGGTTATGGTTAGGGTTAGGGTAAGCGTTAGGGTTCTGGTTAGGGTTCAGGTTCAGGTTCGGGTTCTGTTTAGGGTTAGGGTTAGCGTTAGGGTTAGGGTTCGGGTTGAAGTTAAGTTTAGTTTTTTGATTAGGGTTAGGATTTAGGGTTAGCGTTCGGGTTCAGATTTGGGTTCGGTTTAGGTTTAGGTTTAGGGTTAGGGTTTGGGTTAGGGTTATGGTTAGGGTTCGAGTTCGGGTTAGGTTTAGGGTTCGGATTAGGGTTTGGGTTAGTGTTATGGTTAGTGGTAGGGATCTGGTTAGGTTTAGGGTAAGGGTTAGGGTTCGGATTAGCATTAGGGTTAGGGATAGCGTTAGGGTTAGGGTTAGGGTTCGGTGTAGGGTTAGGTTTAGGGTTAGGTTTAGGATTAGGGTTAGGGTTCAGTTCAGGTTAGGGTTAGGGTTAGGGTTAGGGTTAGGGTTAGTGTTAGGTTTAGGGTTCGTGTTATGGTCAGGGATAGGGTTAGGGTTAGGGTTCGGGATAGGGTTAGGTTTCGGGTTATGATTAGATTTCGGGTTCAGGTTTGGGTTTGGGTTAGGGTTAGGGTTCGGGTTCGGGTTAGGGTTAGGGATCGGATTAGGGTTTGGGTTAGGGTTCGGGTTAGGTTTAGGTTTCAGGTTAGGGTTAGTTTTAGGGTTAGGGTTCGGGTTCGGGTACGGGTTAGGGCTTGGGTTAGGTTTAGGGTTAGGATTAGGGTTCGGGTCGTGTTCGGGTAAGGGTTCGGTTTAGGGGTAATGTTAGGGTTAGGGTTAGAGTTCGGGTTCGGGTTAGGGTTTGGGTTCGGGTTATAATTAGGGTTAGGGTTATGGTTCATGTCGGGTTCGGGTAAGGGTTAGGATTAGGGTTAGGGTTCGGTTTCTGGATAGGGTTAGCGTTAGGGTTAGGGTTAGGTTCGGATTAGGATTAGGGTTAGGGTTAGGTTTAGGCTTAGGGTTAGGTTCGGTTTAGGTTTAGGTTTAGGGTTAGTGTTAGGGTTCGGTTTCGGGTTCGGGTTAGAGTTAGGGTACTTGTTAGGGTTAATGTTAGGGTTAGGGTTAGGGATAGGGTTCGGGTTAGGGTTAGGATTAGGGTTAGGGTTCTGATTAGGATTATGGTTAGGGTTAGGGTTAGGTTTCAGGTTAGGGTTAGGGTTAGGGTTAGGTTTAGGGTTAAGGTTAGGGTTCAGGTTCGGGTTAGGGTTAGGGTTAGGGTTCGGTTTCAGGTTAGGGTTCGGTTTTGGGTTAGGGTTCGGTTAGGATTAGGGTTAGGGTTAGGGTTAGGGTTTGGTTTAGGGTTAGGGTAAGGGTTAGGGTTAGGGATAGGGTTCGGGTTAGGGTTAGCTTTAGGGTTAGGTTTCAGATTAGGGTTAGAGTTAGGGTTAGGGTTAGGGTTAGGGTTCGGGTTTGAGTTAGGGTTCGGGTTAGATTTAGGTTTAGGTTTCTGTTTAGAGTTAGGGTTAGGGTAAGGGTTAGGGTTAGGGTTAGGGTTTGGGTTCGTTTTAGGCTTAGGCTTAGGGTTAGGGTTCGGATATGGGTGAGGGTTAGGGTTAGGTTTAGGGTTCGGGTTCGGGTTCAGTTTTGCGTTAGGGTTAGGGTTAGGGTTAGTGTTGGCGTTCGGGATAGGGTTAGGGTTGGGTTCGGGTTCGCGTTAGTGTTAGGGTTATGGTTAGGGTTATGGTTAGGGTTCGGCTTAGGGTTAGGGTTAGGCTTAGTGTTAGTGTTCGGGTTTGGGTTAGGGTTGGGGTTGTTTTTGGTTCCGGTTTGGGTTAGGGTTATTGTTAGGGTTATGGTTACGGTACGGGTTAGTGTTGGGGTACTGGTTCGAACCCTAACCCAAACCCGAACTCGAACCCTAACCGTAACCCTATTCCGAACACTAAACTTAACCCTAACCCTAATACTAAATTGAACCCGAATCTGAACCCGAACCCTAACCTGAACCCTAACCCTAACCCAAAACCTAACTCGAAACCAAAACCTAACACTGAGTCTAACCATAACCTGAAACCTAAACCTAACATAATCCTTACCCTAACCCTAACCCTAATCCTAATTCGAACCCTATAACCCGAACCCTAACCCTTACCCTAACCCCAAACCTAATCCTAACCGTAATGCGAACCCTAACCCTAATCCTGTTCCTAACCCTAACCCTAACCCTAACCCTAACCCGAACACTAACCCGAACCCTAAACCTAACCCGAACCCTAACCGAACCCTAACCCTAACCCTAACCCGAACCCGAACCCGATCCCGAACCCTAACCCTAACCTAAACCTAACCCTAACCCTAACCCGAACCCGAACCCTAACTCTAAACCTAACCATAATCCTAACCATAAACACTAACCCTAACCATAACCCGAACCCGAACCCAAGGCCTAACCAGAATCCTAACCCTAATCTGATCCCTAACCATTACCCTAACCCAAACCCTAAACCTAACCCTAAACCTAATCCTAAACGTAACCCTAACCAGAACCCTAAACCTAACCCTAAACCTAACCCTAACCCTAACTCTAACCCTAATCTGAACCTGAACCCGAACCCTAATTCTAACCCAAATTCTAACCCTAACTCTAACACTAACCCTAACCCTATCACTAAACCAAACTCTAACCCTAACCCTAACCCTAAACTTAACCCTAACACTAATCCAAACCCTACCCCTAACCATAACCCTAATCCTAACCCTAACCCTAACCCTAACCCTAATCCTAATGCAAACCCTAATCCTAACCCTAAACCGAACTTGAACCCTAACCCTAACCCTAACCCTCACCAAAACCTAACCCTAACCCTAAACCGAAACCTAACCCTAACCCGAACCCTAACACTAACCCTAAGCCGAACCCTAACTCTAACCCTAACCCTAACCCTAACCCGAAACCGAAACGGAACCCTAACCCTAACCATAACCCCAACCCGAACTTGAAAACTAACCCTAACCCTAATCCAAAACTTATCCCTAACCCTAATCCGAACCCTAACCATAACCCTAACCCTAACCCTAAATGTAACCCGAACCCGATACCGAAAATTAACCCAAAACCTAACCCTAAACTTAACCCTAACCCTAACCCTAACCCGAACCCGAACCCGACACCGAAACTGAACCGGAACCCTATCCCTAACCTTAACCCGAACACTAACCCTAACTCTAACCCTAACCCTAACCCTAACCCGAAAATGAATCCTAACCCTAACCCTAACGCGAAACTTAAAAATACCCCTAATCCTAACCCTAACCCTAACCCTAAACCTAACCCTAACCCTAAACTGCTAAGCCTAACTCAAACCCGAATCTGAATCCCAAACCTATCCCTAATCCTAAACCTAACCCTAACCCGAACCCTAACCCGAACCCTAACCCTAACCCTAACCATAAACCTCACACTAACAATAATGCGAACCCTAACCCTAACCCGAACACTAACCCTAACCCTAACCCTAACCAGAACTCTAAACCTAACCCTAAACCTAACCCTAACCCGAACCCGAACTCGAACCCTAACCCTGACCATAAACCTAACCCTAAACCCAACCCAAACTCTAAACCTAACCCTATCCATAAACCTAACCCTAACACTAACTCGAACACTAACCCGAACCCTAAACCTAACCCGAACCCTAACCGTAACCCTAACCCTAACCGAAACCCTAACCCTAACCCGATCCCGAACACTAACCCTTACCTAACCCTAACCCTCACCCTAACCCGAACCCAAACCTGAAACCTAACCCTAACCCTAACTCTAACCCCTAACCCTTACCCTAACCCAAACTCGAACCCGAGGACAAACCAGAACCCTAACCCTAACCCGACACCTAACCATTACCCTAACCTTAACCCTAACCCTAACCTTGAACGTAACCCTAAATGTAACCCTAACCAGAACCCTAAACATAACCCTAACCCTATCCCTACCCTAATCCGATCCCTAACCTTAACCCTAACCCTAACCCTAATCCGAACACTAACCCTAACCCTAACCCTAACCCTAACCTTAAACCGAACCCTAACCCTAAACCGCTAACCCTAACCCGAAACCGAATCTGAATCCTAACCCTAACCCTAACCCTAACACAAAACCTAACAATAAACCTAACCCTAAACCTAACGCTAACCCTAACCCTTACCCTAAGCCTAACCGTAAGGCTAACCCTATCCGGAACCAGAACCCGAACGCGAAGTCTGACCCTAACCCTAACGCAAACCCTAACCCGAACCCTAACCCGAACCCGAACCCGAACCTGAAACGTAAACCTAACCCTAACCCTAAACCTCAAACTAACCCTAACCCTAACCCTAACCCTAACCCTAACCCGAACCGGAACCCGACCCCTAAACCAAACGTTAACCCTAAACCTAACCTGAACCCTAACCCTAACCCTAACGCGAACCCTAAACCTAACCCTAATCCTAACCCTAACCCTAACCTTAACCATAACCATAACCCTAACCTGAACCCTAACCCTAACACTAACTTTAACCCAAACCAGAAACTGAACCGTAACCTTAACCCTACCCCTAACCCTAACCCTAACCCTAACACTAAAACCTAACCCTAACAATAACCATAACCCTAACCCGAACCCTAACCCTAACCTTAACCCGAATCAGAAACCGAACCCTAACCCTAACCCTACCCCTAACCCTAACCCTATCCCTAACCCTAACCCTAAACCTAACCCTAATCCGAACCTGACACCAAAACCGAACCCGAACCCTAACCCAAAATCTAACCCTAACTCTAACCCTAACCCTAACACTAAATCTAAACCTAACCCTAACCCTAACCCGAACACTAACCCTAACCCGAACCCTAACCCAAACCGTAACCCTAACCCTAACCCTAACCCGAACCTGAACCCGACACCGAAACCGAACCCGAACCCTAACCCTAACCTTAACCCGAACACTAACCCTAACCCTAACCCTAACCCTAACCCGAAAATGAATCCTAACCCTAACCGTAACGCGAAACGTAAAAATAACCCTAACCCTAACCCTAACCCTAACCCGAATCGTAATACTAACCCTAAACCTATCCCTAACACTAACCCGAACCCTAACACTAACCCTAAACCTAACCCTAAATCGAACCCTAACCCTAAACCGCTAAGCCTAACCCGAACCTGAATCTGAATCCCAAACCTATCCCTAACCCTAAACCTAACCCTAACCCGAACCCTAACCCGAACCCTAACCCTAACCCTAACCCTAAACCTCACACTAACAATAATGCGAACCCTAACCCTAACCCGAACACTAACCCTAACCCTAACCCTAACCAGAACTCTAAACCTAACCCTAAACCTAACCCTAACCCGAACCCGAACCCTAACCCTATCCATAAACCTAACCCTAACACTAACTCGAACACTAACCCGAACACTAAACCTAACCCGAACACTAACAAAAACCCTAACCGTAACCCTAACCCGAACCCAAATAACCCTAACCTAACCCTAACCCTCACCCTAACCCGAACCCAAACCAGAAACCTAACACTAACCCTAACTCTAACCCCTAACCCTTACCTAACCCAAACCCGAACCCGAGGCCTAACCAGAACCCTAACCCTAACCCGACACCTAACCATTACCCTAACCTTAACCCTAACCCTAACCCTGAACCTAACCCTAAACGTAACCCTAACCAGAACCCTAAACATAACCCTAACCCTATCCCTACCCTAATCCGATCCCTAATCTTAACCCTAACCCTAACCCTAATCCGAACACTAACCATAACCCTAACCCTAACCCTAACCCAAACCGAACCCTAACCCTAAACCGCTAACCCTAACCCGAACCCGAATCTGAATCCTAACCCTAACCCTAACCCTAACCCAAAACCTAACAATAACCCTAACCCTAAACCTAACCCTAACCCTAACCCTTACCCTAAGCATAACCGTAACCCTAACCCTAACCCGAATCCTAACACTAACCCAAACCCGAAACCCAACCCTAACCCGAACCCTAACTCTAACCCTAACCCTAACCGTATACCTAACCCTAACCTGAAACCTAACCCTAAGCCTAACCCTAACACTAACCCTAACCCTAACCCTAAACTGAACCCTAACCCTAACCCTAAATCTAACCGTACCTGGATCCCTAAACCTATACCGAAACCGAACCCGAAACATAACTCTAACCCTAAGCCTAAACCTAACCCTAACCCTAATGCGAACCTGAACGCTAACCCGAACCCTCACCCTAACCCTAACACTAACCAGAACCCTAAACCTAACCCTAACCTAACAATAACCTTAACCCGAACCCGAACCCTAACGCTAAGCCTAAGCCTAAACCTAACCCTAACCCTAATGCGAACCCTAACCCTAACCCGAAACCTAAACCTAACCCGAACCTGATCCCGAACCCTAACCCTAATCCTAAACCTAACCCTATCCGGAACCAGAACCCGAACCCGAAGACTGACCCAAAACCTAATGCAAACCCTAACCCTAACCCTAACCATAACCCGAACCCGAACCCAAGGCCTAACCAGAATCCTAACCCTAATCCAATCCCTAACCATTACCCTAACGCTAACCCTAAACCTAACCCTAAACCTAATCATAAACATAAACCTAACCAGAACCCTAAACCTAACCCTAACCCTAACTCTAACCCTAATCCGAACCTGAACCCGAACCCTAATTCTAACCCGAATCCTAACCTAACTCTAACCCTAACCCTATCACTAAACCGAACTCTAACCCTAACCCTAACCCGTACCCGAACCCGAACCCTAACCCTAACACTAACCCGAACCCTAACTCTAACCCTAATCCTAAACCTAACCCTAACCCTAATCCAAACCCTACCCCTAACCATGACCTTAATCCTAACCCTAACCCTAACCCTAACCCTAATCCTAATGCGAATCCTAATCCTAACCCTAAACCGAACTTGAACCCTAAACCTAACCCTAACCCTAAACCGAAACCTAACCCTAACCCGAACCCTAACACTAACCCTAAGCCGAACCCTAACTCTAACCCTAACCCTAACCCTAACCCGAAACAGAACCGGAACCCTAACCTTAACCCTAACCCCAACCCGAACTCGAAAACTAACCCTAACCCTAATCCGAAACTTATCCCTAACCCTAATCCGAACCCTAACCATAACCCTAACCCTAACCCTAAACGTAACCCGAACCCGATACCGAAACCTAACCCAAAACCTAACCATAAACCTAACCCTAAACATAACCCTAACCTGAACCCGAACCTAACCTGAACCCTAAACCATCCCTAACCCTAACCCTAAACCTAACCCTAAACATAACCCTAACAAGAACCCTAACCTAACCCTAACATTAACACTAACCCTAATGCGAACCCTAAAACTAACCCTAAGCCTAACCCTAACCCTAACCCTAACCCAAACCCTAATCCGAACCCTAACCTTAACCCTAACACTAACCCTAACTGTAACACTAAACCTAAACCTAACACTATACCTATCTCTAACCCGAACCCTAACCCTAACCCGAACTCGAACCCTAACCATAACCCTAACCCAAAACCTAACCCTAACACCAACATGAACCCGAACCCTTAACATAATCCTATCCCGAACCCGAACCCGAACCCTAATTCTAACCCGAATCCTAACCCTAACTCTAAAACTAACCCTAACACTACCCCTAACCCTAACCCGAACCTTAACCCGAACCCTATCCGGAACCCTAACCCTAAACCTAACCCTAATCCGAACCAAAACCCAAAACGAACCCTAACCCGAACTCTCTCCCTTACCCTAACCCTTAGCCTAACCCTGCCCGAACCATAACCCTATTTCGAACTCGAACCCTAACCATAAACCTAACCCAAAACCTAATCCTAAACCTAACCTCAACCCTAACCCTAACCCGAACCCGAACCCTAAACCTAACTCTAACCCTAACCCTAAACCGAAACCTAACACTAACACTAACCATAACCATAACCCTAATCCGAACCCTAACCCTAAACCTAACACTAAACCGAACCCTATCCCTAAGTGTAACCCTAACCCAAACCCTGACCCTAACACCAACTTGAACCCTAACCATAAGCCTAACCCAAACCCTAACACTAACCGTAACCCTAACCCTTACCCTAAAACGAACACGAACCTGAATCCGAACCCTAACCTGAACCCTAAATCTAACCCTAACCCGAACACTGACCCTAACCCAAACCCTAACCCTATCACTAACCCTAAACCTAACTCTAAACCTAACCGAACCCTACCCCTAAACCTAACCAGAACCCCATCACAAACCCTAACCCTAAACCAAACCCTAACCCTAAGCCTAACCCGAAACCTAACCCTAACACTAACCCTAACTCTAACCCTAATCTGAACCCTAACCCTAACCCTAACCCTAAGCAGAACCCTATCCCTAAACTTAACCCTAACCCTAACCCTAACCCTAACCCGAAACCTAACCCTAACCCGAACTCGAACCCTAACCATAACACGAATCCAAACCCTAACCCTAACCCTAACCCTAAAACGAACACGAACCTGAACCGAAACCCTAACCTGAACCCTAATCCTAACCCGAAACCTAACTCTAACCCGAATCCTAACCCTAACCCGAACCCGAACCCTAACCCTAACCCAAACCCTAACCCGAACCCGAAACCTAACCCTAACCCAAACCCTAACCCGAACCCGAAACCTAACCCTAACCATAACCCTAAACCTAACCCGAACCCCAAACCGAACCCTCACCCTTACCCTAACCCTAAACCGAACCCGAACCCGAACCCTAATTCTAACCCGAATCCTAACCCTAACTCTAAAACAAACCCTAACCATAACCCTAACCTGAACCCTAAACCGATCCCTATCCCGAACCCTAACCCTAACCCTAAAACTTACCCCAAACCGAACCCGAACCCGAAACCTAACCCTAGCCAAACCCTAACCCTAACCGTAACCCTAACACGAACCCTAACTTGAACCCGAAACCTGACCCTAACCCTAACCCTAACCCGAACCCTATCCCTAAACCTAACCCTAAACCTAACCCTAACCCTAACCCGAACCCGCACCCTAACCCGAACTCGAACCCTAACCGTAACACGAAGCCAAACCCTAACCCTAACCCTAACCCTAAAACGAACACGAACCTGAACCCAAACCCTAACATGAACCCAAACCCTAACCCTAAACCTAAGCCTATCCCGAATCCTAACCCTAACCCGAACCCGAACCCTAACCCTAACCATAACACTAAACCTAACCCGAACCCCAAACCGAACCCTAACACTAACCCTAACCCTAACCCGAACCCGAACCCGAACCCTAATTCTAACCCAAATACTAACCCTAACACTAAAACTAACCCTAACCCTAAACCTAAACCTAACCGAAACCCTAACCCTAACACTAACCCTAACCCTAAACGGAACCTGAACCTGAACCCGAACCATAACCTGAACCCTAACCCTAACCCTTACCCTAACCATAACCTGGACCCTATCCCTAACCCGAACATGAACCCGAACCCTAACCCTAAACCAAAACCTAACCCTATCACTAACCCTAACCCTAACCCTAAACCTAACTGAACCCTACCCCTAAACCTAACGCGAAACCCATCCCTAACCCTAATCCTAAACCTAACCCTAACCCTAACCCTAACCCGAAACTTCACCCTAACACTAACCCTAACCCTAACGCTAATATGCACCCTAAACCTAACCCTAAACCTAACCAAAACCCTATCCCTAAACCTAATCCTAACCCTAACCCTAACCCGAACCCTAACCCTAACCCTAAAACGAACACGAAACTGAATCCAAACCCTAACCTGAACCCTAACCATAACCCTAAACCTAACCCTAACCCGAATCCTAACCCTAACCCGAACCCTAACCCTAACCATAAACCTAACCCTAACCCGAACCCGAACCCGAACCCGAACCCAAAACCTAACCCTAACCCTAACCCGAACCCGAACCCGAAACCTAATTCTAACCGGAATCCTAACCCTAACTCTAAAACTAACCCTAACCCTAACCCTAACACGAAACCTAACCCAATCCGTATCCCGAACCCTAACACTAACCCTAAACCTAACAATAAACCGAAGCCAAACCCAAACCCTAACCCTAGCCTAAACCTAACCTTAACCCTAAACCGAACCCTAACTCGAACCCGAACCCTAACCCTGACACTAAACATAACCTGAACCCAAACGCTAACCCTAACCCTAACCCTAACTCTAACTCTTACCCGAACGCGATCTCTAACCCTAACCCGAACCGTAATCCTAACCATAACACTAACCCTAACCCTAACCCTAACCCTAAACCCAACCTGAAACTAAACCCAAACCCTAACCCGAACACGAACCCTAAACCTAACCCTAACCCGAACACGAAATCTAATCCTAACCCTAACCCTAACCCTAACCAGAACCCTAACCGTAACGCAAACCCGAACCCTAATACTGACCCTAACCATAACCTGAACCCTAACCCTAACCCTAGCCCTAACCGTAAGTCTAACCCTAAATCTAACCCTTACCTGCTGCGCCCCTCCCCTGACTCAGGCAATGGCAAGGCCCTACTGAGGTGGATGGCGCAAGGCGTCCATCCTCTGGAGGAACGCAGTATGTTTCTGGGAATGGGCTGATTTGTTTTTGTATTCCTTTAATAAGTATAGTTGTGATTTCTCATATGACCATTAAGTATGAAGGAAAAATCATGACTTTCCCAATTAATGCAACTACTTCTAAAGCATAGATCTGTTTGCTCTAAATGCAATGATTCAGCTGTGGAGTGTAAATTGTTAATGTCTAATGAAAAACTCCCTGTATTCCTGTCAGGGAAGTTTTTGAGAAATTAAATTAAAATCTAGAGAAGATAGATTAGTGCTTAGTACTGGGCAACTTGTTCTTGTTCCTGTGCACAATGGTTTGTGCTCTTACTTTTGTTTGATTAAAAGTAATAACAAATCAACCACTTGCCGCAACCATGGCACCGGTTCCAGTCAGTAAGTCAAGAAACAATAGTCAAGGTATAGGCCAATAGTTTGGGACATTTGTAACTATTATTAAAAGTTAACTAAGCAGAAACAGCTCAAAGCAAAACTCAACTGAAAGTACAAATGTTTGCTTATGCATAAGTCAAAATACATTCTTCTATTCTAATTGTAACTACGTAATATTTTGTTTCTTTGAATAATGATTACTGTTTTGTAACCACAAAATACTGTAAGCCTGCCAAAATGAAAAGTATATATGATCAACTTCACAAGTAAAGATTGGGATCAACACCTTCACTTTGGTGTCTGTGTTGTTTCTCCACCCCCTCTTTCGCCGACTCCTCACCATCCGTTCGTCTCCTGAGACCCCCTGTTGGAGCTGGTCT